>NC_056729.1:802119975-802244975 GCF_019279795.1 Protopterus annectens
GGTCACTGGCATATGGTAGCATGGCATTCGGGAACTGGTGGAGTACCCCAGATACTGATGCCTGTGAGGCCCCCATCATGTCCCCAGTTGGTATTTGGGAAGTACCTGTAGCTAGTATACTAAGGTCTACACATACCTTTGTTTCCACTGGGATGGGTTCCCCTATAGGTTCATAGGTTCATAGGTTCATAGGTTTATACTAGGCTATCTGCCCTAAGGCATTTATAAGCCTAGCCTAAAGTTTTTGGCTTATGCCACCCCTTATATGAAAAAATACTGTGCCCATTAGTTTGTTGTGCCTCTGTCCAGCAGTGACACAGAGATGATTCCCGGGGTAAATCTACGATCTCCCATCCACAGGTCAAGATTTCTCTTGAACAGAGCCAGCGAGGTGCTCTGTCTCACATGGACCGGGATTTTATTCCACAGCATAGGGAGTCTCTGAGTGATAAATCTATCCCTCCAGCACGTCCTATTTATATCCGTGCTAAGGTTTAAGTCGCTTGCTCTAGTGATTTTGGTGGATTTGGATTTTTTGAGGTGGAGCATGTCCATTAATTTCGGGTTGGACATGGCCTTGTATGTCAGGCACATGTCACCTCTGAGCAGACGGTATGCGACTGAATAGAGCTGGAGTTTCTTCAACCTGGCAGCATATGACAGATTTTGGAGTCCCTTTATCCTTTTGGTGAGGAACTTTTGGGTTCTCTCCAATTGCTGCAGATGTCGGGCGAGATACATCCCGAATGGGGCATTGTACTCGATCATTGGTCTGATAAGTGAAGAGTACAGGGGAACAATGACCTCATTAGATCTGGATGTGAATCCCTTCATGATCAGGTGGGCAATGTAGAAGGTCTTTCTAACCACTTTAGCAATGTGAGTGTCAAAAGAAAGGCCACTGTCAGCCTGGGTCCCCAGGTCCCTGATAACCTCTTCTGTGCTTAGTGGATTGCCACCTATATGGTAGCTTGGGGTTACCTTGTTTTTCCCGAAGGGTATGACTATACATTTTTTGGCGTTTAACTTCAGGCCATGGCTCTGGCACCAGCTATCTGTTTCTGTGAGTCCCTTCTGATGGATATCCGTGTCCGATGCACTTTCCACTATGGCACCCAGTTTGCAGTCGTCTGCAAACTTTGTCAGCCAAAGTCCTCCCATGTTGGCCTGTACTTCTGAGAAGTAGATGCCGAACAATAGGGGGCCAAGGACCGAGCCCTGTGGGACACCACTTGTGACCGGCTTGTAGTCTGACATAGCGCCAGCAACTCTAACACTGTGGGTTCTGTCCTTAAGCCAGTTTGCAACCCAACTTGTGACATATGGGTTTACATTTAAGCTGGTAAGTTTTTCTACAATACCCGAGTGGGATATTGTGTCGAAAGCCTTTGCAAGGTCAAGGTAGGCTGTATGGACTGCCTTTCCCTCATCAATGGCCTTGGTGACTGTTTTGAAGAAGTCGACCAAGTTCCAAAGACATGATCTGCCCTTGATGAAGCCAAACTGGGTCGGGTCCAATGTCTGCAATTCCCCTATATCTTTGTTTATGAGCTCCATTATGATCCTCTCCATAGCTTTGCAGACTAGACTTGTTAAGCTTATGGGGTGGTAATTACCAGGGTCCGTAGAGGCGCCGCCTTTGTGGAGTTGGACCACAGTTGCCATACGCCACTCCTTGGGCATGTATCCTGTGGTAAGGCTGAGATTAAACAGCTGCCTTATGTGTGGGTTTAATTCCTCATTTAGCTCGTGTAGCACACAGCCGGGGACACCATCCGGTCCCATTGATGCTGTGTTTTTAGCTTTAGAGAGAGCAGCTTTCACCTGCGCATTTGAGATGTCTGGGAGGCTACACTCCACTGGGATAGTTATCTCTCCTTTAGGGGGGGAGAGGGGGGTGAAGTTTGCACTGAACCTGTCTGCCAGTATGTTGGCAATGTTTGTGGGTTCAGTGATTTTTGTATCATTTTGGACTAATTCTGAGCATATCTGGGAGTTTCCACTCAGGTTCCTAACATAGCTGAAAAAGGCGTTATGATTGTCCTTTGAATCCATGGCAAATTTTCTCTCAAAATTGGCCTTAGTTGATTTTATGAGTGCTCGTATTTTTTTACTAATAATGATCAGGGGTGACTTCCCTTTTATGGATTTTGTTCTATCATGTAATAGCTTTCTCCTCTTATTGTAAAGTTTGTTAATGGCTGGGGTCCACCAGACTGGACGTTTGCCCTTTGTGGAAAGAGTCTTGGTTTTATTTGGGATTGCCTGATCCATGCAGTCCTGGAGGTGTTCATAGAAGGCATTTGTAAGGGCTTCCGCAGCTTGGGTTGTGGTTTCCACTGGCTCAGGGGCCTTGAAGGATACCACACCAGTCTTGAGTAGTGTGAAGTTTGCTTTAGAGAAGTTCTTCACTGTGGTCTTTTGTTTGAGGTGGGGGCGGATGTGGATTTCCATTGAGATTAGTTTATGATCAGATCTCACCAATGAGGATATACTTCCGTGTGGAGCATTTTTGTCCCCATGTTTGTGATAATGAGATCTAGTATATTTTCTCCTCTCATGGGAACAGTGACTAGCTGTTCCATGGCATTTGAATTTATGAACTCCAGGAACCATTGGGCTAGAAAGTTAGGGCTTGAGTAATGTTCCCAGTCTATATTCGGGTAGTTGAAGTCACCCAATATGATGGTGTTTGGAGATACATTTATACCCTCCAGTGTCTTCAGGAAGGCTGTGTGGGGTTCCTGAGTTTGAGAGGGTGGCCTGTAGCATGCTGCAATTTGTAGAGCAGTTTTGCCTATGGTTAGTTGCACCTGGATGGTTTCCAAAGCTTCGTGCGTTGCCACCAACCTGGAGGTGTGGGTATCCTTTATGAATATGGATACACCCCCTCCTTTTTTGGTGTGGTCCGGGTTTTGGTGCCGGAACGCATGATATGAAGTAAAATCTAATAGTGCCGGGGTGCTCTCAGGAGCCTTGAACCAGGTTTCAGTTACAGCACAGACATCGATGTTCTCCATACTGAGAAGGTCCTCGAGTGCATGCATTTTGAGATTTAGACTTCTGGCATTGAGCAGCATTACCCTCAGTTTCTTCCCATTTTTGTTTTCTAGGGTGGTAGGTTTAGAATTTGAGCCTTGCCTAAAAAAGGCACTATGGGCTGGCAAGAGCCTTAGCCAATATCCGGAATCCCAGGGGTGACAGGTGCAAGCTGTCCCTTGCGAAGCAGCGTGGCTTGTCAAGCATGTCATCCCAGGCAGACAGACACTGGATCCCCTTTGAATGACACCAGACATTAAGCCAATTGTTAAAGCTGATCATCTTGTCTCTATATTGTGGCATCATTCTTGGTGAAGGAAGGATACTGCTCAGGGTCAGGGTCATACCTGCCTGGGCTACATAATCAGAGAGCTCCTCTATGTCTCTTTTCATGTAGTCCAGGGAGGTACGTCTCAGGTCGTTCACACCAGCATGGACAATGACTGTGTCATATTTGCACTTGCCGTGGAGTGACCCGAGTGCTTGTGTTATGTGGTGGATTCTAGCGCCCAATAGGCAGCTTACTGTGACCCTCTCCTTGTTCAGCCTGGTGAGTGGGACGTCAGTGTGTCTGACTATGGAGTCACCTATGACAAGTATGTTTGGTGTTGTATTTGGCCTTAAGGGCTGTGACTGCTTTGCACATTGATTTTGTGGTTTATGTGTTGCTTGTGGGGTGTCTTGAGGTAGCAGTTGTTTGGGTGTCTGCTTTGGAGGCCTCTGCTGTTTAGGTAAATTTTTACTCAGAGCCTCAGAGTATGTCTTTGTGTGTTTATGTGTTTGATTCAGTGGTGTGGTAGCATTATGTGAGGCTGGTTTTGTGGTGTGTGTAGTTGCCTTCTCCTCCTGTCTGGTCTTGCCAGTTCTGAGTTGAGAGAGCTCAGCCTCCAGTTTGGCTAAATAGCTGCATCTCTCGCAAGTATTTGTGTTTTGTGGGAGGAGGAGAGGGTTGTCTGTGTACATGAGGCAGTTATAACATTGCCTCAAGATTCCCAGATTCACCAGCTGGACCGGAGAGGAGATTGACAACTGACCTTTGGACATGCTAGAATAATATTGGGAATTCCTTAATAATTGAAAACAAGGGCCAGTGGGGAGTGAGGGTGTAGTGCTTTTAATTTTTAGTGCTGACTTATATAATTGCTTTAGTGAGCAAGTGCCAGGTAACTTGAGTGCAATGTGTTACAAGTAACTAAATGCAAAAACGACAAACAGTAATTTTCTTTCAAGTGAAACAAGGAAATAAGTACAGTAAGCAATGCAGATATCACTAGTGATCCACAGAAGCGCTGAGAACTGGCATATGGGTTGAGTTGAGGGTGGCAGAGCTCAGTGACCTCTGTTGGCTATGGGTCTGAATTGAGGGTGGCAGAGCTCAGTGACCAATTGCAGTATGTCTCTCTACACCCTGTAGCATTATACAGTCTTCAGCTCCTGTAGGTCCTGGATCTGAACACTCTTCTCCTTCTCTGTCTAGACTTATTGTCAGCAGCAACAGCATTGACTTCAGCATCTAGTACATACAGATACAACAGACCTGCAGCAGCCCCTAGCATTGTATTAGTTAAAATTCCTAAGTCTGTACTCCAACGGTCCAGAGTACTGGGGAAAAATCAGAATGTAGAGTGTATGCATACTTTATAGAGAGCTGCTGTAGGTCCAGAATGTGCGATTGACTAACTATGATGCATTCCATTGCCTACAATATAATTAACATCATTTAATGGCCCTATTTTAGCTTAAACAAGGGTCAAAATTAATTAAATGCATTTGGTTTTCAGACATGCTCAGCACGGCTGTGCGCTTCACAAACACGCACACCAAAGGTAAACAGAGCTTTGAAGTTAGTGGGCACCCCCCCTGAAAGGACATACACAGCCAAGTGGTATGCCACGCAAACACACACACCTAAGCTAAAATGAGCTTAGAAGTCAGTAGACACCCCCCAGGTGTTAGCTACATACAGTGTAAAAAGCAACATAGGTCTAAGCCTATGCAAAAGGGATATGCGGACATGATTACTCCTTTCTGCTATTTAGTAACTCCACCTCATTTGCATAGGTATGTGTTCTCACAGCCTGGAAACTACACTCTTCATAGCCCTACCACATTAGCAACAACATCAATGCACCATTTTCGGGACTCCAATCAAGGTCCTGTAATACACTTCTGTCACATAATATTCATTTTGCATGTTTGCGCACTACAGCATGCTGCTCAAACATGCCCAGATTAGATTATTAAAAATAAAATTAATTTAACTTATTTCCTTTAACTTTTCCAACACAGAGGATTATAGTTTCCCAAATTTGTGCATGTGGTATGACATTTCTGTCCATATATTTACATTTTTGCAACCCGTTTTGTCTGTCTACACTCCTGTACATGGAATTTTTCTGCTTACAATATGGACGCAGACACAGGGTCTGATCAAATGCCTATCTGCTTGCTGGATCCCTCTACCTGCCTCATTTGCATGAGATTCACCTACTTATGAGTTGATTTGCATATCACAGAAGTTTCTGTATTGGTGCATGCATGTGCGCCGCTCAGCAGTGCTTACTGAATCTAAAAATGTTCACTCCCATGTAAGCAGCACAGCACGATGCCTACACAGAACAAAAAAATGTGTAGGGTTTATTAAATACCCCCATTATCTTTTTTGCACACTCTGAAGCAAGAAAGGTACCGGCAAATATGAAGGCCTTCAGTGCTCCCATGGCCATTTCTCTTTTCTGCCTATATAATGATGTGTCAAATATAAAAAAAAATCAAAATACTTTCTAACAGTTATGATAAAATAAATGTTTTCACCCCTAACAATGTCTATATTCATAAAAAATGCAAAAAACATACATAAGAATATAAGTACATAATGGCATCAGTGTAAGACTTACCAATGCAGTGTTTCTATTAAACTCTATCTTAGAAAGAAAGCATTTTTGTAAATCTGGAGGTGAATTTAATAACATTATCTACCTTATTAACCAATGTTCTCCAATGAATAGTCCATATATACTGCAAGGGGCTTTGCTTTCTTACTCTGTTTTGCCACTATGGGCCTAAAAGGTAGCTTGATAATAGACTTGTACATATTTATTATACCAGATGTAACCAGAGTTTGCAGTTTTTCTACATTTAAATACATAAAATTCATACTGACGTATTTTTCCACTTTGCAACATTTCCAACAAGAATACACAAATCCTCTTAAAAACCTGCAGATAGCTCATAGCATGCATCATTTAATAAAACATTTATCTTTTTATGTCATTCAGTATCCTTGACATCTAGAGACTCTCCCTTATTTGTTTGCATAATCCTTATGCTATTGCCACTTCTCAAAATTTTAATGCTACTTTTTCCTGACTAACATACATTTCAAGGCTACTTTTTCCTGATTTACATGAAATAAAAACATTCTTACTTTTGTTCCTCTTTACATGTTTGCTTGTTCCTTTTTATGTTGATTTTCAAAAAACAGTAGCACATATTACAGTGGGGTATTTAACAAATGTATTTATCTGGAAAGGCTTTCAAAATAGTTGTATTCTTAATAAAAAACAAGGAAATTTCAATCTATATTTCTTAAAACATATACAAGTCCAAAAGTTTTTCTGCAGCGTTGGAATGTGCTCTAAGCACAATAGTCATTTTTTTACTAATAACTTTGAGTTCACATCATCTTGCAGACATAGAAATTAAATATACCCCATCTCTACAGATCTACTTCTAAAGCTCAGAGTTGGCAGGACTTAAAAGAGCTATGTAATTTTTGACAGAAAAGGATTGGGTAGATTATAAGTGATGTATAATGTTTACAACAAGGAGTGTGCCATTACGGTCTGTGATGTAAAATGCTTGCAAATAGGATTATGTTGGTGTGGTTTGTTTCCATTTGCATAAATGTATGTTTGCTTATGTCGTAAGTGATGGTTTAATAAAGATGTTTCTTGTTTAAAAAAGGGGACAGGATTTGAATAATTTATGTAATTTTGTCTAGGTTATATGATCTATTGCAATATATGTGAAGTACAATATTTATTAATATTAATTTATTACAGTTTGATTACTTTTGTATAAATGTAAAATTACCAATGTCACAAGTGATAATTCAATAAAGGTGTGTTTAAACAAAAAAAGAGTTGAACTTCAAAAGGTCTAGACCAGAACATCAAAGTTTTGAAAGTTCAAAAACTATATAAAAAATAAAAACAAATTTTTTTTTTACGTTTTTGCAGGGAGGCAAGCCCCCCCCATGCAACCCCTACACTCCCTAATAAATAAATATACCAACTCCAAGATTGCTCTACAATGATGAAAACAGTAAATTTACCATTCTGTGCTGTATTGCAATCTCCATTCAGAACGTTTAAAGTTTCATAACTTCGATCTTCTGGTTTTGGCCTTTTGAAGTTCAAAGTTTTGAAACTTTGAGCTTCTAAAGGGAATCCATCTCTACTTATGAACTAGTCTGCTCAGTATTTTTGGTTGGTTGTTGTACTTCTACTACATTTGCATTGTCATTTGCCACTCAAATGTTACTTGCACTGGTCGTTGAATTTCTTCCTCAACTAATAGCTTAAGCAATACAGAAAGACTCTTCTGCTCTATCTCCAACTTTCATGTTGTTGCCACTGTGTTACACTGCTTTGTTCTGACTACTGCTTCCTTAAAAATCGACCTTGTTGAAAGCTCTTTAGGCTCACAAGTCATATCCCTTGATGTTTCTCAGTCAGTGGACTGTCCAAAACATCTAAAGAATCCTTCCTGATCTATGACTGCAATTATTGACTTATTCAGGGTTTTATAACTGGCTACCTTGACATCCTTAATAGAAAAAACGAAACAAATGAACTAATAAAAGAACACGCAAGGGCAGTGGTAATCTCCAAAAAGTTTATGTAAGCACTTTCGTTGAACAAAAGTAATCCAAATATTCCAAAAGGAAATGACATCAGCAATAATGTCAGCAGGAAATGACATCAGCAATACTGACATCATAATCCCATATTTATAAAAAATATAAATAAAAATATGTTGTTTGTACAATACTACTATGAATAAAGCTATAATATTAAACAATAATAGTTTATATACACCAATTGTAAAATAATGTCTCCCAAACAAAACGTATTCAACTTTCAAATGCTTTTAACTTTAAAATACACTTCAAAGAGCAATAATCATTGAGACCTGGATAGGCAGAAGCATCAAGTTTCAACTGCCAATACAATTCTCTACTTTCTAAAATTAATTGCCATGGGCCACCTCTCTTGTTTTTTGTTACCTGCAAAATAAACATGTATTCAAAGGAGTGACCCCAATGTTCTATGATATGTCTAGCCAAAGCATTGTTGCCATTACGTCTGCCAATACTGTACTGGCATTCATAAATTATCTCCTTAAGATATCTCTCAGTCTTACCAATATAAAATGCAGCACAGTATTGGTATAAGGCAATATAGATAACCGCAATGCTTTCACAATTAAATCTGCCTTTCAGATAATGAATGGTGTCAGAAATGCAGAACCTATTTGACACCTTTATAAGATGGCAACTTTTACAGCACCCACGTTTGAACATATCACATCTGGCACTGTGATAAACATTAGTGTTTTCAAATAAATTCTTCAGATTAAGGCCACTTTTAAATATCATACTGGGACCATCAGACAACCTCTTTCTGACTGAAAAATCTTCAGTTAGTAAACACCAGTTCTTAGTGAGTATATTCCTTAATCATCCAGTAGCTAACGAATAAGGTATGCTAAATTTCAGTGTATAGTTAACACTGTCAACAGGTGTAGTCATCTCATCAGGGGCATGCATATGAGTGTTGTAAGGAGTAATTGATTCTCCATCCAACAAAGGTTTAAACCAACCAGACCACCTCTTAACAATCTCCTCATCAATAATAGTGCTTAAAAGATCATCAGGGTAGGACCTAGCTGAAAACATCTCTCAAATGTTCACATTCCAACAAGAAATCATCATTGAGGGTGACCATTCTGGCTGCCCTTGTTAACTGCCCCTTAACCACCGCCTTTTTCTGATAAAAGGGGTAGTTACTCTCAAAATGTAAAAAAATATTTGAGTATGTAGCCTTCCTAAAAATCCTGGCTACAAATCTCGAATTCACATAGTCCTTAACAAGAAAAATGTCCAAATAAGAGATGGAATCAACACCAAATTAAAAGGTGAAGTTCAAGAAATCAGTTAAACTGGAAATTTTTTCCACAAACATCATAGCTTGTTTTTTATCACCTTTAAAGATGATAACAATGTCGTCCAAAAATCTTGTGTACCAGACAACATGTTTAAAGCTATCACATTTGAACAAATATTCCTCCTCCCAGAAGGCCATCACACTATTTGCAAAACTCCCTCCACAAGGGGAGACCATCGCTACCCCTGATTTTTACAAATAGTAACAATCATTAAAAAAGATGAAGTTATTGGAGAGGACAATGTCAGGTAAATGCTCAATTAAATCTATCTCATCTCCCGGGGAGCCCTTTTTCAATAAAAACTCCCTGACCCAAGCGATGCCCAAAGTTTGTGGTATCACAGTATACAAATCCCTAACATTTATACTTAGTAAATTGTAGTCAGTTACAAAGGTCAGGGAGTTCAAACATTTCAGGAAATCCCAGGAGCCATGACATATTTGAGGTACAGTTTTCAAATACTTCTGCAAAAGACTGTCAACATATTTTGCACAGCCATATGTTAAACAATTTCTCCCATTAACAACAGGGTGCAATGGTGGATTGACTTCACTTTTGTGGAGCTTACGAAGTCCAAATATAGTTGGAACAATGGGAGAAAGAATGTTTAGATAGTTAAAAATATTTATATCTACCCTAGAATAAATGAATAAATCATTAATATGAGATCTAACATGTTGACATGCCCCATTATACTCATTCAGTGAACATTCAACACGTCAGAATTCAATATATCCAAGATCTTATTAACATAGTCATCTTGATTCATAAAAACAAGACCACCCCACTTATCAGGCTTTAAGATCCTAACATCAACATTCTTAAGTTCATTTAAAGCATAAATCTGATCAGTGGTAGCATTAACATCTGCAAGCATTCGATTATTGCAACATAAAGCATGCCTGATGTCCAACTCACAAACTTTTTCAAACATAGCAATAGTGTTGTGCAAGATGGGATTAAATACACTAGGCACATGGAAATTCTGTAGTACAGACTTATTATTACCTAATAACAACATTAAATTCAATTTACGAGTGAAGGTTTTTAAATCAACTAAGGTACCCGCCAAATCAGCTCTTCTAGATGGTACGAATGTAAGACCCTTAGCTAAAAAGTCAATAAGATGAGGAGAGGGAATATAGGAAGAGAATTATATATTTTAAAGTCACCTGAAGAATTAATTGCCATCTGTGGTCTAGGTAATGCATTGTTCAAAACTGCATTGGAATTAGTAGTGGAAGTATCTACACAATGCACTACCTCCTCCTCCTGTTGTTCCTCTTCTGTCGTCTGTTGGTAACAGGGTGAGTGTTAGTATATTGTCTCACAGGATTCTGAAAACCCTGATTTCCACTGTTGTCAGAAGAGCCTTAATTTCCAGAATTAACAGAATGCTCATGAAGCCATTTACTATGCCATACGTCAAGGATGGCGTTCTCATGAATATTCATGTTGTTTCCAGTCCCAGAAGTAACCAAATGGCTGTTACGGGTGTTCAAAGAATTATTAGTGCTCGTAGAGTCTATAGAACTAGAAGGATGTGGATATGCCCTTCTATTAAGATAATCTAAGTGATCTCTTTCTAATTTCTTGATTTTAGTGCCCTTCAGTTTTACTAAGGCACTGTCAATGCTGGAATATATAAGTTGGTAGTCAAATCTACATCTACCAAAGTCTCTAACCCCTGTTATAACAGATTCCAAGTCAATTAATTCGGCTTTTAAAACATCATTCTCGGATTTATAATTCCTGACTAATAGATGCAAAAATTCACATCCCTGTGAATCAAAAAGGTTTAAAAGTTCTTGATGGAAAGGGGAATCCTGGACCACCCCCATAGGAAATCTCCATTGGTGTAGTCCTTTGGAGATCTGACGTCTTGAAATAAATTCCTCGAGATATAATTTTTCAAGCTGTATTTTTTTTAAATTTATAGAGCTTGACATTGAAAGTTTTTAAGTTATCAACAATATTAAGCTGTGCAGATAAACCATTGTCAGTAGAAACATGTGTTCCAGTACCCACCATTGAGCAAACTCATTGGTTCACTCAAACAGTTAATAAGGGAAGGTAAAACTACATTACCAAATGTGTGTCCATTACTAACTGGAGATACAATTGAAGCATGATTATTAAGTGTAGAGACTTGTCCAGGAGACAAAGATGGGAAGTCAGAAAAGGTTGCAGTAGTAGAAGGATTTAAAACCACAGGATGATTCCCTGTAGCAGCAACACCATTGCTGACAGCTGCAGCACAACAGTGGTCCATTTTGGCAGCTAAATCATCCACTCTAGTAGAAAGTTGTTGAATTAAAGCTGTGAAGTTCCCCACAGCATTCACCTCAATGGAGCCATTAGAATCCAGAGAAGCAGGAGACAAACCACTAGCCATAAAACAAACTAAATAGAAAAAACAAAACCAATGAACTGATAAAAGAACACACAAGGCCGGTGGTAATCTCCAAAAAGTTTATGTAAGCGCTTTCATTGAACAAGTAATCCAACTTCTTCAGACACAGGACAACAGTTAAACATTCAATTTAAAATATTCCAAAAGGAAATTACATTAGCAATAATGTCAACAGGAAATGACATCAACAATAATGACATCATAAACAATCTCATACTTATAAAAATAAATATAAATAAAAATATGTTGTTTGTACAATACTACTATGAATAAAGCTATAATATTAAACAAGAATAGTTTATATACACCAGTTCTAAAATAATTTCTCCCAAACAAAACTTATTCATGGTGCTTCTAACTTTAAAATACACAACACTTCAAAGAGCAATACTCATTGAGACCTGGATAGGCAGAAGCATTAAGTTTCAACTGCCAATACAATTCTCTACTTTCTAAAATGAATTGCCATGGGCCACTGCTCTTGTTTTTTGTCATCTGCTCAATAACCATGTATTCAAAGGAGTGACCCTCATGTTCCAAGATATGTCTAGCCAAAGAATTTATTAGAAAACTTTAATGTTTATCACAGTGCCAGATGTGGTATGTTCAAATGTGGGTGCTGTAAAAGTTACCGTCTTATAAAGCTGTCAAATAGGTTCTGCATTTCTGACACCATTCATTATCTGAAAGGCAGATTTAATTGTGAAAGTGCTGGGGTTGTCTTTATCGCCTTATGCCAATACTGTGCGGCATTTTATATTGGTAAGACTGAGAGACATTTTAAGGAGAGAATTTATGAACACCAGTACAGTATTGGCAGGCATAATGGCAACAATGCTTTGGCTAGACATATCATGGAACATGAGGGTCACTCCTTTGAATACATGGTTATTGAGCAGATGACAAAAAACAAGAGAGGTGGCCCATGGCAATTAATTTTAGAAAGTAGAGAATTGTATTGGCAGTTGAAACTTAATGCTTCTGCCTATCCAGGTCTCAATGAGTATTGCTCTTTGAAGTGTATTTTAAAGTTAAAAGCACTTCAAAGATGAATAAGTTTTGTTTGGGAGGCATTATTTTACAATTGGTGTATATAAGCTATTCATGTTTAATATTATAGCTTTATTCATAGTAGTATTGTACAAACAACATCTTTTTATTTATATTTGTTTTTTTAAGTATGGGATTGTTTATGATGTCATTATTGCTGATATAATTTCCTGCTGACATTATTACTAATGTAATTTGCTTTTGGAATATTTTAAATTGAATGTTTAAGTGTCTGAAGAAGTTGGATTACTTGTTCAACGAAAGCGCTTACATAAACTTTTTGGAGATTACCACCGGCCTTGTGTATTCTTTTACCTTGACATCCTTACCAGTCTCTAAATCTAGAGATCCAGTAGATGTTTTATTTCTAATAAGTTTTCTTTGTTTCAGAGCATGGACATATAGACCTTTTGGTTTAAACATTTTTATTTCATCTGCCACTGAGGATGCTCCTGAATGTGTACTGTAAATATTTACGTTAAGATGATATAGAGAGGATATTCTTGCAGACGCATCAGAGAAACAGAGTGTTATACTCTATTGCAGGATTTTATACATTTATTTATCTCCGATTTCTCTGTGATGCTTCCATTAACAACAGTTAATGCAGATATGCCTAAATGAATTATGACGTTAATGAACTCTTGTGTCTATATGATAGATGCTACAAATCGCAGGGTGTTTCCCTTAACAGAGAGTACCTGGCTTACACCTGACATCTGCAAATGCTGCCACCTATGCAGTTCTGCACTAAATAGTTTTCTTGTACTGGTACTAATGGTGTTATGCCTTTCCAGAATACAATGTATACTTTGCCTTTCAAGAATTCTTACTGATACAGTTAACGGTGTGGCTGGCATTACATTACCTACATCCTGACCTGAAGATCAGGGTCTCTGGCAGGTTCCTTTCTGACACATTGAGCTGATGCAGGTAGTTGTGTGATACTGTCAACACTGTGCTTGCTGCATTTACTGTACATTAAGGAGACCATCTACTAATCTGTATCATTGTTTTGGAATGCTTTGGAATACAAACATTTTATTGTTTATTTATTTTTTTTTTGTACCAATCTGCTATCAAACACCATTCAAAATCATTAACAGTAGAAAACCACCACCCTCGGTATCCTGCAAACTGTTGCATGGAGCCTGTTCAATGGACCAGGGTGGTAAGAGTTCTAAGCAAAACCACAACAAACCAGATCTGATTAGTGGACTCAGACCTAGAAGACTGTCCTGGGGCTATAGAAAGGAAACTGCATTTGTGGCAGTTCATCTGTCCTGGAAGTAAGGTACAACTCCTCTGTGCAGACTGTTAAATCTAATCCTGTGCAAACTACATTTTAGCATGTTGCACTGTGAGCAATTGATGGAATATTGAATAGGGTCTAGCAAAAACTCATGTGCAGCTATCAATATGGCAGTATTCCAAGTCCGATCACTTTCCTTTGTAATCCCAGGACTCATACACTAAAGAGCTAAGGATTTTTCCATTTTTTATAGCCCTAGTTTGTGGGAGTTAAATTGAACAGGTGCAAGAGATGCCAGAACAAAAGATCAAGAGTTGTGTGTGTGTGTGTGTGCGTGGTGGGGGGGGGGGGGCTGTTCAACCAAAACAAATAGTTGTCCAGACTATTAATTTTAGTAAGTCCTTTGCACACTATTGCATTTAAAGGATGATTCCTGCAAATAGTATTTGACCTCAGACATATAAATTAGCTAGTATGCATATCTCAGAAAGGAACTTTTCTTGCAGCTTATATGAGAAGTTCAATTTATTGCTGCCTAAACTGTAACACACAAAAAAATAAACTTATTTAAAATGAAGGTAAATTATTACATTGTTTTTGTTCTGTTCTTGCAGAGATCAAACACAAATGCTACACAAGAGTTAGCAAGTCTACTCCACATACAGAGTAGAATAAACCTCAGATATTCTGCAGACAGATGTCTTCATTAAACAAAAGTAAAAATTGAAGACAAGAATACTCCCCAAAATAAATAAATAAATAACTAAATAAATAAAAAAGTTAGGTTTCAGTCTGCCACAAACTATGCACATGCTTTGAATCAGTTCACAGTATGAGCTGGCATATAATTATTGAAATGCCACAGTTTTAATTAGTTTAGTAATTGTTGCTATTTTCTGACAAAACTGCCTAGCACTTGCAACTATCCATAAACTAAAAAATGTATTTCTTTTTGAAATGTGTAACCACTGCACTGCAGTGCTGTACGTATTTAGAAAATACATTTTTAGCTATGTATATGTATTTACCTAAAGTACATTTTTGAGTCATAATTTAGTAGGTGTTATAATGTCACTTAGTCACAGTGCGCTTGTAAGACATGGTTCCTTAGAAACCAGCAGAATCTAATAATAGGACTGTCTTTAAACTGAAAGTGCTACACTGTTTAAGAGAAACTAAGTGTGGTGATCTACTGAATCAAACTAACAAATTATACAAACTGACCCTGTCATGTGCGAGCCTATATGAGCATCAGACTGCCACTCTTGTAAGAAGAAATAAGGCAGCACAAAAAAGCAATAATATCTGTTTTACTATAAAGCATGAAAAAAGTTAGATTGTCAAGACACCTGGTATTAAGTTCAGCCATTTTACAGTATTTCACTATATATATACCCTAGTACTAGTATCAGTGCCCTTCTCAATAGCCATTCAGTGTATAATAACCTTATTTTAAAAAGAACAGTTTATAAAGTCTGCAGATATCGAAACAGATGCATATCTACTGAATTTGAAGTGATTTAGCACAACTGCCAAAATGACATTTGCCCAAATCGGACAGGAATTCATTGTTTCTTACAGCTCAGGAGAAACGACATGGGATTCATTAATGCCTACATTGTGTACACTGTTCTGAATAAACAGACAACACAAGAGTAACTCACACCTTCCTCCAAATTTTAGTTTTCCTACTGATTCTCTTGCTGCCTTAAATACTGGGGTGGCTCATAAGGGTTACCAAAAAGTATAGACTACATGTACATTTAGTGTAATCTTTCCTGAGTGACAGAGAAAATGTGTGGGAGTGATGTTCTTGAATACAGGTAATGTACAATTAGTGTAGGTGTTAAAATTGCTTTTACTATTTAGTACGGCAGTCAGAGTGTCTTGATGGCTTTGCTTCTACCTAAATCTGAAAATATTGCAAGCATTTTTTGTTCGTTTTTATTTAGTAAACAAGCACATTGGATAAAAGTGCCCTTTTCAGGGGCAATCCATTACCAATACTTGGTTAAGTGGCTTGCCCAGTCTTATACAGTAGTGAAATTAAGGAAGAGCAAATCAAACTCTGTTCAGCTAATAGCGATCTGTTAACAGTGTATAGCCTTAATTCTTTGTGTCGACTATCAGACAGTTTTATTAAGAAAAAAGGATTCAAAGTGTTACTTGTAGAGTTTGTTCCAATCCATTTATTGCTCCATAAATTTTGTCCACCACTTCCCCGTATGCCCTTTTCCCACTGTAGTGCAGTCTTTGAGTTGGTATATATAGTTAAGAGGGATCTGGGGGTGAAGCTCTAACCACATTGGGGAGTGTGCGGGGCAAAGACCCCACCTGGGTTGGGTTGAAATACTGAGCTGTGGCACATAGGGAAGTGGTGGTCAACTAGTTACTTTCCCCATCAATAAAATTAATGTTCACTGAATGAACATTCAAAGGATAGGGTTCAATGTTCAGCCATTCGATGGAAGTTCCATTTCATGGCTGAACATAGACCCAGAACAATGTTATAATTGCTGTTGTTTTCTCATTTCCCTGGCAATATTAATGAGATTTTGGTGTAGCATCTTACAATATATTAATGTGTGGCTACTGCTTGTGTGCAACACAGAGGACTATGATCAGGTATCTGATCATTACTAGGATGTCATGTGTTTGAGGCATGGATGTCAAGAAATTCACCTCAAGAGCAGTTTGAGAGGTAAATTTTGATGCTTTGTGTTTAACTTTCAGTTTTTCTCTACACTGATTATGTGATACTTTCTAATTATGATGATAGTGCTAATATGATCCAGCCAACCTTGCCAAGCATGATATGGGGCCACTGAAACAAAAAAGTTAGACACCCCTGTACTATACATCAGAGTCATTTCCTATCAGGACATTGGTTAGGATATCATCAAAACTGAACCCTGACTAATGACATCTGAAAAGGAGGACTTCCCTTGGCCCTAACTGGATTGGACTTCTAGGGAAATTAATGTTCTTGTCCAACAAATGCAGGTCTACCAATACACACATCTGAAGTAGTATGCCATTTAGCAACAGTTTCCTTATTTTTCTGTGTCCCTTTTGCCCTCCTGACGGTCACTCATCAGGCCTCTCTACTTGTTGAGATACTACACACTCCCTCAAGATGATGCATTCAAGAACCACAGGAGTGAGAGCAGTATGGAGTGCCACCATTCAGTTAGCCATATGGATTACTTGAGCCCTTTGATGGTATCCTAGCATTGAGTGCATTTATGCTGACATTAACTTCCCTTGGACAGAGAGACAAGTAATATTGAAGGCCCACAATACCTTTCCCATGGGGTGCTTTCTGCTCATTGGTGGCTTTGTGAGCTGAATGTCCACCCCATCCCCAGATTCTCATCACTCCCCTTCCTCTTATAGTATGTGGCAATGCACAGCCATCTCCATCCTTCTCTCACCAAGGATGAGCATACCTAACCTCTCCCATCACATCCATGAAGCCCCCAAGTCACTAACTGAACTTAATTCACCCTGATCACAGTGAGGGTTTTATTCCTCTATGCACAGGAGCTGGATATCAATATTTTATCTTCCCTATGCAGGATAGGGTGCAGTCCCTTGTGATAATTGGAGAAATGCAGTTTCATGCAACCCACTACAACTGTGGTGTGTCTCTGGTCTCTTCAGCATGTGGCATATGTTCTACTTCCTGTCATAATGGACAATGGGACTATTCATATCCCTACTGGGTACATTGGAAATGTCTTGCACCATAGAGCATGGATTGTGAAAGGCAAGGGTCTGATGACTAGACAGCTTAACTGGTCATCAAAGTGAAATAAATTAGAAAAAAATGGTTAAGTCAGGATTGAGAAGACTGAGACTAAGATACTTGTGGTCATGTAAAGTGCTCCCTAACATGCACAGCACTTGACACATTGGCTACTTAATGACAGAATTCATTAGCCAAGTGTTTGTGTCTCTGAAGTGACAAAAATTAATTTACAAAGCACTAATATGTGAATACTGCTTCCCATTTACTTCTGAAAAGTCAGCAAGAGTAGAAAAATAAGGACATTGTGTTTCTGGAAAATAATGAAATAGAATTGCATAAATGTTTTGTAAAACTGTAGGCCTTACTATACCTTGCTATTGCAGATTTTACTTATAAACAAGCATGTTTTTAAAGACTTAAAAAGCTACTTGACTGCCTGTAATTCTGCAGCACAGCTGACATCAGTAAAAGAATTCTAATATTTTCAAAGTCTTTTTGCTGCTCAGAATGAATGTGAATTTTGTGAACTTTCTTGTTGTTTTTTAACTCACCCCCAGAGAAGACTGCAGTTTAGTTCTACTTTAGTACATAAATTTCATGTTTAGTATGAGCATATACTGCAGGCCTTCTTGCACCATTCTTGACAGAAGTACTGTAAATGCAACATAGACTGGTCCAGAAATATTTTATTATTTCAAGTGTCATTGCATACTAATCTTCATGAAGCATCACTGTCTGAAGCAAGAAGCACTGAAAATGCTTCAGAAATGGGATATTTAATGTCTGGTCCACATAACATGGCCTGAGAAAGGGACTGGCCCACATAAATCAGAAAAGTGGGCAACCCTGTTACCTTACCATAATGTCTGTTCTTCAGCTGCTGGCACAGAGCATGATACAGGGACAGTCTCACACAAACCAAAATTACCATATCTATCAGGATTCTTATTTTCTGTAATCATTTATTCAGCTTAACATATTTTTTTTCAATTAAAATTACTTTAAATAATCAAAATTTGTTTTATGTCCAAAAGCAATACTGCTGTATTCTAGATAAGGAGCTCACTGTAAGATCTTATTACATATCTTTGGCCATTTTTGATTCTCCTTGATCACGTATTTCAAAGTCTAAATACCATTACCCAGACTGGCATATATTGTATCTCCTTATAGATCACAATAAAAAGAAGAGCACATTACCTACAGTAAATAAATACAATAAATAAATAACTTAACAACATTTTACTCAACTACTTTTATCAGCTAATTGCATCAATACCCCCAATGGCATTATCCTCATCAAACTCCTAGCAGAAGCTATTCTATAATTAAGTAGTAATAACTATTTTCTACCTAGGGAGATAAACCTTAAATGGCAAAATAGCTCATAGGTCTACTTAATCTATTGTGTATTTTGGATCTATATCACAGAATATCAGCCAAAGAAATAGACATTCCTTTCACTCCCAGCTACAGTTTTGATGGGATTTTCATGAATAGTCCTGACAGATGCAATCAAACTTCAACTTCACCCAATACACTCAGTTGCCACAGACTAGTAACTACTGCAAAGTCCTGTTAGACCAAATAAAAATGTTCTGCTCTTTGCCTTCCCTTGCTGCCTCGCAACATCAAAAGAACTCTCATTACCATCTGAACTAGTATGTACTGACTGAATAACAGAGTTCTGCTGTCAGATATCAATATCACCTGGAATATTTTCAACAACATGAAGTCAATTAGTACAACCAAACTGTAGCTAGTAGCATCACAGTAAATGTTTTGTAGATTGTTAAAAGAAAGCTAAAACCAAGAATGAGACAAAATTTAAAAAAGTAGCAAAAATAACCCAAGCAAACAAACATTTCTTACTCAAATAAGAAAATGAATTAATAAGAAATGGCTAGTCAAATGTATCTTTTTCACAAATAAAATACAAACATTATTTGGCAACTCTAGAAAATTACAGGATATGATATTAAAGTCTATGGCCTAACCAAAAACAATTTCCTTTACCCTATCAGCCAATTAAATAAAATACAGCACACAAATAAAATAACTACAATTACTTGAAAAAACGAAAAACAAATAGGGAAACATTTTACTGAACAATCTATATATACTCACAGGGTCATTTTCTTTTTGCAAGTAGTGCTTATTTCTTTTTATCAGTGTGAGCTATTGCATTAGAGGCAAACCTTTTTTACTTAATTAAAATAACCCCCCCCTCCTGTTTATACTACTAAAACAGTTATACAGTTCTTCTGTCAGCTTTCTTATTTTTCAAATATTGTTCTGCCCTAACACATTACCTTTCACTGCACCATCATTTAATGTCTCAACTCCAAACAGACCATTTTGTTAAAAAAAAGATAGCTCAGACTTATTGGATTCTGGTCATAGTCCCTTGTACCTTAAAAATACAAGCAACTTCACTTTATCACTGTCATACAGATCTATTTAAAGACCTGATGTACATCTAATGAAAGTCATGATGTGTGAAAACTGCAACAGTTATTCCATTACAAGATAAATCAAGTCCAGCATCTCTGGCTCACAGCTGGAAATGTCTACAGCCAACCTGTAAGGTAATAAATAAATAACATCAAAAAAAGAAGAAGAAGAAAACTATTTCAGACTTCAGTACAGCTTCTGCAATATTGACATTTTCACATTCATACTAAATGAAAGCTAACCAGTGATATATTTGTTGAATAAGAAACACATTATGGGGTACCAGTCACTAACTCTTGATCAAATAATACGATTTGGGATCTATTATACAACATTATCTTTGTGTGTTCCAAAAATTACTTTGGGGAAAACAATATTGCATGTTAAAATATTTCTCCCCCATGAAAGCATTCCCTTTCATGACATAATATAAGTCTCAATTCTGGGCATATTGTTGCATTCTAAATTTAGTATTTATTAACTGTATTGTCTCAATACAATATGATAGCTTAGTAGAGATTTTATCTTTCCTTTCAGAGTCTGTGGTTACTACATCTGACCTTGATACTGCAAGAGCTCTGCCAAAAGGGCTGACTCCCATGATTTCACTGAGAATTTTATCTTTGTACAATGTAATCAAATTTAACTTGAAGAACATTGTTGTGTGGTAAGTTCAATTAGTCAAACACCTCCAACCCAATATTATTCCATGTACTCTAAGGACCACTTACTATGTTAGCCACTGTCCTTTCTCTTGACCAAATGATTATACCGCATATGCCAGTTACTTAGTCATCCTGGCTGAGAGGTTTCAACATTCAGAAAATGTAAGAAACCAGGTTAAATGTTGTACCTGTATGTTAATTGTTTTGCATTGGCTATAAACTGATTAATCTCTGTTATAATTTGACCTGAGGTTTGCAGACCACTATGGTACCCTACCCTACCCTCAATTACCACCCACCCCCTCTTTCTATATGATTATAATTCCTATATAAACATTTCAATTGTGACGCCTATTCCCTAAACCTCACAAACAACCTTACTACTATAATACAAACACCCTGTTTCTTTTATCTAATTCATAACTTCCATTTAATCTTTAGGCATCATTTCCAGATACTATTCTCCCTCCTATACTGCTTTGCGTTATATTATTCATAGTCATCCCACTGCGTAACAGTACCTAACTTCTGAGCATATCTAAACAATCCTGTCTTGGTTTGTGATTTGTTGTGGAGTTGACTGGTAAGAGCAGTTTTATTTGAATTTATATTGCATTTCTTATCATTATTTTTAACTGTTTGTAGGTAGGAAGAGACTGCTTATTAACAAGCTTTACTTTGATTCATATTTTGTTGTTTTACCTATAGTTCACTGCTGGTTGTGAGAAAGGGATATGTTTTAGACAGGCAATCTGTAGTCACCCCAAGGGGCCTAGACAGCTATAAATTTACACAGACTGCAGAGAGGAAAATTCTGAGTATATCTAAACAACCCTGTCTTGGTTTGTGATTTGTTGTGGAGTTGACTGGTAAGAAAAGTTTTTTTTTTTATTTTTCCTGTTAAAAGGAGGTGTGACTGCGAGCTATAGTGAGCAGAAGCTACTGGCATAAAGAAATTACAACTTCTGTCTGGCTGGTAGAACTTGTATGGTCAGAACAACTTTATTGTATTTTATTATTTAGTTGGATATTGCTGGTATGATTTTTGTCACAGAAGATGATTTAAGTTCCTTTGAATTCTTTGCTACTGACTTTATGTAATTTCTTTACTTTGCAATATTTTATTCGTTTAAAGCTGAATATGGATTCCGTAAATGAATATGCAATTAACAATTTACTAATGCACAAGTATCTTGTACAGTGTAATAAATGATATGCATATTTAAAGGTAACAGCTGATAACACTGGTGATCTTTGTTCCTCATCTTTGTTCCTCGTATCAAAAGTTGGATCATTTGCTTACCATTGTTAGAAGCAAATCTCAACTTAATGGTGATGATTGCACATGTGCAATTGGCATGGCTTGGAGAACTGTTGTATCATATATTAATGACTGGACTGATGAACTAAATAATGTTAGGCATAGAACAAATAGAACAGATTTAGGAAATGATGCATCTATTTTCTGCAAAGGACATTCAACCACTATGAAACATGATGATGCCCCTGAGAACTACGGAATTGTGAATGCAATTACTCAGCAATCTGAGGATCCAGTTTGTTTAGAAGGAAACAAAAACAGAAAGAAAGGAATAAGTTCTCAACAAATAACAAGGAAGAAAAAACTGACTAATGATTGTAAAGGAAAGAGAATACATAGTAAAAAGTATTCTGCTTTGTTATGTAACACACTGGTGACAGGGAATGAAGATATATGTTTATCAGAAAACCCTCAGTCTACAGAAAAAGGCATCACCTTTCCAATGGAAAAGGTAGAAAAAAGATGCAAGGGGTAGGTGAAAAGGAAGAAATCAAAACTGAACGTTGAAGGATTGAAGAACATTACTGTAAGAAAAAAAGAAGAGAAAGACAGATGTTGACTACATGGCTGAAGCTGTGGATTTACAATGTCAGCTGGATGCCCTAAGGGTCAAATTAGAAAAAATGGGGTATGAAAAATCAACTTTATCTTGGAAATTTGCTCTCCTGCACATCCCTCCAATAGGATCAAATATTAAACATATCCATCTCCTAGTAACAACATTTATGTTAATAAAATATTACATCACCCTAAATTGGAAAGACAGGTCTAAGATATCATGGGAAGGATTTAGACAAATAGCTAGAAAGCAACTATTTATCTGTGGTATTCCATGAAGCAAAAAACAATACAGAAGGATACTTGGAAACTGATATCCGAATATATTCTGTCATGACATTACTTCATAACTGTGAACTCAATCCATTTAGATATAGATGAGATTTGTATATAGTTATGTTTATTGTGTAGTTTCTATTTTGTTTTAGATCTGTTTTGGATATTTTTGTATTCTATTGATATAATCCTAATAAAAAGAGTTTAAAAAAAAAAAACAATGTCAGCTGGATGAGAATTTAATACACAATGAAAACAGTGGAATTAATAAGACTAATAGTGATGAAGATATATTCTTCGTAACAACTGATAGAGCAGAAATGACTGTATTAGAAGCTGAAGATTCTTCAGAGATGGTCAGCAAAGATATTCTTATAATTGGAGATTCAGTTATTAGAGGCAATGATACTTATATTTGCAGAGATGATAATGAACATCGAGTAGTGTTATGCTTGCCAGGAGCAAAAATAGAAGGTGTGAAACAAGCCTTGAAATGCCTTAATGTAAGGAAGTATGGATCTGTTTTTATTCATGTTGGTAGAAATTATGTCACCTACAAAGATTTTCTGACTGTTAGTCAGGAACTGACAGCCCTCCTAGATAGTATAGCTTGCACTGGTGTTAGGACATATTTTTTGCAAATCGCCTATAGAAAGGATAGTCAGGTCACTGTGAATGAAAATATTTTTTTGGATAAACACCTACATGGAAAAAGTGTCATACTTTAAAAAAAATGGAAATGTGTAGAGCATCCAAGCCTTGTTTTGAGCACACGTATTCAGACAGGATGGTGTGCATTTGTCTAGATCAGGGAAGAGAATTTTTGCAGCAAATATTTTGCAATATTTGACAAACACTAGCCAGGATTTTTTCTAGGTCAAAATGTGACAGTTCACAGATATCAACATTTGATGCATCTCTGATGGTTAATGCTAGAAGCATTAATAATAATGTTTTTTAATTAGAAAATGTGCTATGTTCCCACAAGATTGATGTTGTTATTGTTTGTGAAACATGGTTAAAGAACAATGACTGGAAACCAATTCTGACAGGGTATAAATGATTTTACTGTAACAGACATTCTAACAAAAAATCAGTTAGAGGTGTTATGATAGGGATTAAAGATAGCTATGAGACCTGTGATTATTACATGTTCAATGATAACACCAATACTTTAGACTGTGTACCTGTGACAATAAAGATAACCCTGGAACATATAACAATTGTTGGAGTGTATAGACCACCAAAGTCAAGTGCAGATGACCTAGAGGAATTCATACATTTCTTACATGAAACACAGGAGGGAAGAATAATATTAGCTGGGGACTTACATTTACCAGAAACAGACTGGAATAATATTGATTCAACAGCGTTAGTAAAGAAATTATACACAGAGTATATTCAAGAACAACAAATGCTTCAGATTTTAAAAAAACCTACCAGGGGACACAATATACTAGATATTGTTTGTGTTCCCAAATAAATTACTGTAACTTCAAGTCAAGTTTTACCACCATTGATGTGCAGTGATCATGGGGTTATTAAGGTTAACTTTTTGCTAGATAATTCTGCCAAACTGAAATCTAAGCCAATGCACAGAAGGCTAATTACAGATTATAGGGAAGCAAAACAGTTAATATATAAAACTAAATGGAGTGAGGTGTTCAGTGGAAAAACTGCCAGAAACAGACTGGAATAATATTGATTCAACAATGTTAGTAAAGAAATTATGCATATAGTATATTCAGGAACAACAAATGCTTCAGATTAAAAAAAAAGCTACCATGGGACGCAATATACTAGATATTGTGTGTGTTCCCAAAGAGATTACTGTAACTTCAAGTCAAGTTTTACCACCATTGATGTGCAGTGATCATGAGGTTATTAAGGTTAATTTGTTGCTAGATAATTCTGCCAAACTGAAATCTAAACCAATGCACAGAAGGCTAATTACAGATTATAGGGAAGCAAAACAGTTACTATATAAAACTAACTGGAGTGAGGTGTTCAGTGGAAACACTGCAGATGGAATGTGGAAAGTTTTGAAAGAGAAATTGTTTGAGTGCAAAGTCAAAAAAGGATCTAGGCACGCAACATTAGGGGGTATATTTCCATAGGAACAAGATAGCTGATTAAGGTGAGAGACAAAAAAATATAAGAAATGGAAGAGAGGTCAAACTACAACTTTGAAAACTGAAATAAACAAGCTGGACAAGCAGATTGTGTTAGACAAGATCAAGAAAAATTTGAAGAAAATTTATAAAAAGATATTGAGCATAATAGGAAACCCTTTTATAGGTACATAAGATGCGGAAGGAGGAAAGATACACAAATTGACAAATTGTGTGCAGATTCTAAAATTTATTCTCAGACACAACAGATTATAGATATATTTAGAAAATTGTATGCAAAACAGTTTGGCTACATGAAAGGGGTGGTATGTTGTCCTAGTGACATCCAGGTAACCCCAGATACTGGAATCAAATTAGATTATATTGAAAAAGAACTGTGCAAACTGGATCCAAACAAAGTGCAGGGAGGAGACAGAATAAGCAACAATGATCTGAGAACACTTCAGCAAGAACTTACACTACCATTATGTCTATTATTCACTAGGTCATATAAATATGGGTAGATTCCTCAAGACTAGAAACAGCCACTTATTAAACCTGTCTTTAAGGGAAAGGGGAGTAGGACAAACTCCGAATCATATAAACCCTTAAATCTACTTTCATTTTGTTGAAATGTAATGGAGAAGGTAATATTCATAGGTTCATAGGTTCATAGGTTCATAGGTTGGTACTAGGCTATCAGCCCTAGAGCCTATACAAGCCTAGCCATAGCAATTCACTGGCTATTTCTTCCCACACTATTTACTTCCCTGGACCCCTGTCTAGCAGGGCAACTGACGTGATCCCTGGGGTGAATTTCCTTTCTCCCATCCAGTCGTCAAGGTTCCTTTTGAAGAGGACCAAAGAGGCACTCTGCTTGACATGTATGGGCAATCTATTCCAGAGTCTGGGGAGTCTCTGGGTCAGGAACCTATCCCTCCAGCATGTTTTGTTTATTGTGATGGCAAGGTTTAGATCCCTGGAGTGTGTGGCTCTGAGGGATTGGGATTTCTTTAAGTGTAGCATGTCCAACAGCTCTGGGTTTGACATGGCCTTGTATGTTAAGCAAATATTGCCTCTGAGTAGACGATATGCAACAGAGTATAGCTGGAGTTTTTTAAGGCGGTCAGCATAGGGCATCTGCTTTAGGCCTGTGATTCTTTTAGTGAGGTATTTCTGTGGCCTTTCCAGTTGTTGCAGATGTCTTGAGAGGTACATACCAAATGGGGCATTGTATTCTATAATGGGTCTAATGAGGGATGAGTACAGTGGGACAATGACCTCCTTTTTTCTGGATGAAAAGCCCTTAGTGATGAGGTGTGCCACATAGAAGGATTTCCTGACTGTTGTGGCAATGTGGTTATCAAAGGTGAGACCACTGTCCACCTGTGTCCCTAAGTTTCTTATCAAACTTTCGGTGTTTAGTGTACTGCCACCTATATGGTAATTCACAGATACATGTTTTTTTCCAAAGGGGATAACTATACATTTCTTGGCATTGAGCTTGAGCCGATGGCTCTGGCACCAAGCATCTGTTTCTGTAAGGCCCTTTTGTAGAGTATCCACATCATTTGGGGATTCAAAAATGACTCCCAGTTTGCAGTCATCTGCAAACTTTATTATCCAGAGTCCCTTAGTGTTGGCCTGTACTTCAGAGAAGTAGATGCCAAACAAGAGCGGTCCCAGGACTGAACCCTGAGGTACTCCACTTGTCACTTGTCTGGAGCTGGATTTGGAGTCAGCTACTTTTACAGTGTGGGTTCTCTCAGTAAGCCAGTTAGCAACCCATTGGGTGACGTAGGGATTAATGCCCAGCTTAGTAAGTTTATCTATGATTCCAGAGTAGGGGATGGTGTCAAAGGCCTTGGCAAGGTCTAGATAGGCTGTGTGAACCACCTTACCCTTGTCCATAGCTCTGGAGACTGATTCGAAGAAGTCAATCAAGTTCAGGAGACAAGATCGGCCCATCATGAACCCAAACTGGGTGGGGTCCAGCGTTTGAAGGTTGGCAATGTCTTTGTTTATAAGTTCCATGATAATACACTCCATGGCCTTGCAGATAAGGCTTGTCAGACTGATGGGACGGTAGTTTCCGGGATCCAAGGTGGATCCCCCCTTGTGGAGTGGGATAACTGTAGCTGTGCGCCACTCAGTGGGCACGAAACCTAAGGTGAGGCTAGGATTAAACATGACACTTAGGTGAGGTGCCAGTTCATATTGTAGTTCATGTAGTACACAGCCGGGGATGTCATCTGGTCCCATGGATACTGTATTCTTAGCTTTGGAGAGTGCATTTTTTACCTGTGTGGCCGTTATTACCGGAATTTGGCAATCTTCCGGAATTGAGATGGGCCATTTAGTGGGTGAGAGGGGGGTGAAGTTGGCACTGAATCGATCTGCCAGGATATTGGCAATATCCTTGGGATCAGTATATTTAATGCCATTCTGTTTTAGCTCAGAGCAGATCTGAGCATTGCCATTTAGATTCTTGACATAGTTATAGAATGCCTTGTTGTTGTCTTTGGGATCTTTGGCAATTTTATTTTCGTAACTAGCTTCGGAGGATTTTATGAGGGATCTCAATTTCTTACTGTGGCTGGTAAGGAAGTTTTTTGCATCCTGGGATTTTCCTCTTTTCTGCAACAGTTTCTTCCTTTTGTTGTAAAGTTTGTTTATGGCAGGGGACCACCAGATTGGCTTCTTTTTTTTGGATGAGAGCATCTTGGTTCTATTTGGGATGGCATGATTTATGCATGAGTGGATGTGCTCGTACAGTGCCTTAGTGTAGGATTCAGCAGTTGAACTTTCAGCTCCCGTCTGCATGGGTGTCATGAAGTTTGTCACTTCTGACTTGAGTAGCATGAAGTTGGCTTTGGAGAAGTTTTTATGGAGGTTTCCTTACTGGGGGTGGGGTGGGATGTGGATGTTAAGGGTGATTAGCTTATGGTCAGACGTGACTAACGAGGGGTGACCATAGGTGTGGAGCATCGATTTCCCATGTTGGTAATGACCAGGTCTAGGATATTGGAGCCCCTGGTGGGACTATGGATTAGTTGATCCAGGGCGTTGGAATTAATGAATTCCAAGAACCGTTGGGCAAAGGTGTTGGTACATGAGTAGCTTTCCCAGTTAATGGCAGGGTAGTTAAAATCACCCAGTATTAGGGTGTTTGGTTCTATCTTAATATTTTCTAGTATGTTTAGAAAGGTGTAGTGAGAATCTTGGGGTATGGTGGGGGATCTGTAGCAAGCTACAATTTGGATTGCAGTCTTACCTAGTGTTAGTTGCACCTGGAGAATTTCAGACGCATTGTGTTGGGCACCTAGCCTGGTGGTGTGAATATCCTTGGTGAATATTGACACTCCTCCACCTTTAGTGTTTCGGACCTGCTTTGGTGGCCAAAAAGTGTGGTAAGAGTTGTAGCCTGGTATTGCAGGGGTGCTCTCTGGAGCCTTGAACCAGGTCTCAGTTACTGCACAGATATCGATGTTCTCCATTTTTAGGAGTGCCTCGAGAGAGTGCATTTTGAGATTTAGACTTCTAGCATTTAGTAGCATTACCTTCAGATTTTGCATGCTTGTACCTGTTACGGTGGTGGTTTTGTTCTTTGAACTTTGCCTAAAAAAGGCACTATAGGGGTGGCAAGAGCCTTAGCCAGTAACCTGAATCCCAGAGGCGACAGGTGCAGACCATCTCTGGCAAAGCATCGTGGTCTGTCAATCATGTTGTCCCAGGCAGACAGATACTGGATCCCCTTTAAATGACACCAGAAGCTTAGCCAATTGTTGAAGTCAATCATTTTGTCCTTATATTGTGGTATCATTCTGGGCGAAGGCAGGATGCTACTCAGGGCTAGGGTCATACCTGCCTGGGCCACATGATCCAAGAGCTCTTCCATGTCTCTTGCATGTAGTCCAGGGAGGTACATCTCAAGTCATTCACTCCAACATGGACAATGACAGAGTCATATTTGTACTTGTTGTGGAGTGACTTGAGTGTATGCGTTATGTGGCAGATCCTGGCACCTGACAGGCAGCTGACTGTAATTTTCTCCTAGTTCAACCTGGTGAGAGGGACATCAGTGTGCCGGACTATAGAGTCACCTATGACTAAAGTGTTAGGTACATTGTCTTGCCTTAGGGGCTGTTGCTGGGTGGCACACAGGTGTTTTGAACTATGTGACACTTTGGTTGTGATTGGTGTTTGTTTGCGTTTCAGCTTCAGAGGTCCTTGTTGCTTGGGCAGGTTACAATTAAGGGCCTCTGCATATGTGGATTTAGTGTTGCTATATGTGGGTGTTGGTGGTGTGGGTTTAGAAGGGCTATGTGTTGCTTGAGGTGTAGTGTGGGTGTTAACCTTCTCCTCTTGACTGTCTAGCACAATCTTGGGTGGAGAGAGCTTTGCTTCCATTTTGGCTATGTAAGTGCATCTCTCACAGGTTGTAGTGTTGGGTGGTAGGAGGAGAGGGTTGTCTGTGTACATGAGGCCATTGCTGCATTGCCCCAGTACGCCCAGATTCACCAGGTGGACAGGAGAAATCACCGGAAGCTGACCCTTGGACATGGCTGGTTTGATGCTTTTTTATTTTTTTTTTTGTAAAGTACAGGAGCTGTTTTCCCTTACCTTAGCAAGGTACTTTGCAATTATAGGCTGTTTAGTGCCTGCTATTAATTTCTCCTTATTAATCAAGGAGAGTTGAGTGCTTGTATCAGTTTAAGGCTTCCTAGTGCTTTAAAGCAGGTATTAGAGAAAGTGCTAGTCAAAGGGATGCTTAAAAGTAAGATGAAAAAAAATGCACACTGCAGTGTGCACTAGAGAAGGTAGACGTGAAAGTAGGTAACTTAAGTTTTACCTGTTTAAAAAGTTAAGGTTTAGTGGAGAGTTACTATTTTTAAAACAGCAAGATGGGTTGAAAGGGGTGGTCACTTTTGTATTCTGGTACTATGGAATACAGTAGGATGGCCAATAAATTTAAATAGTTGAAGGGGAGGGTTTTTTGATTTAGCGATTACTCACACAAGCCACTGAAAGTAGAGAGGAAATGAGATATATGGTCAGATTAACATAAGAGGCAGGCAACTAGAAAGACAGTGGTATTTAACAAGACAACTATGACTGGGTGGGAGGACGGGAAAAAAATTCTGCCTAACTCAGAAGAGAGAGAGAGAGCTGTGGTCTCTTTTGAAGTTTTAATATGCTGTTAAAGCAGAATGCAGGTAAAACACAAGGTCAAGAAAACAAACTACAGTATTTAAAATATACAAAATACAAAAAATAAAAGCAAACTAACCTTTCCTTCACAGCAAAGTGTAGCAAAGTCTGGATGAGCCTTTCTGGTAAAGCCTTTGGATACATTATTGTCAGAACTGGACAGATTGGGGCTTGGAACCATAAATCAGCATGCATATTTTGAAAATAGATATATTACCACCTGTAACATGATGTTCTATAACAATATAATAACAGCAATAAATGAAAAATTGTGCTGTGATGTGATTTATATAGATTTACCATCCGCATTTGATAGGGTCATACACAAAACACTGATCAAGAAATTAGTACAGCTAGGTATTGATGTACTGTTGATAAGATGGATATCTGCATGGCTTACAAATAGGACATGGCAAGTATCACACACCAATTGGGCAGGTGAAATCCTTGTTTACTAGAGTCAAGGTGTCCCACAGGGCTCTGTCCTAGGCCCTTACTTGTTTAGATTGTATTTTTCAGACCTTACTTTTTCATCTGAGGTGTTCTACAGTCTATATGCTGACAACCTGAAATTGGGTAAACTGATTACAAGTGTTACAGATAAGGCATGTCTGCAAAATAATTTGACTAAATTGACCATTTGGGCACAGGAGAATAATGTGTTGGTAAATGCATCAAAAAGTAAGCATATGAGATTTGGGAGACATAAACTGAAAGGTGAATGTTTATTACAGCACACAGTGATTGAAACCATAGACTCATTTAAGGACCTGGGTATATGGGTAGATTTTGTTATGAGTTTTTCTAATCGTATCAACCAATTGGCTAATGATAGTTATAGAACTATAGGTTGTATAAAATGATTTATAAAGTCTAGGAAATCAAACATAATGAAGTCATTGTTTGTTAGTTATATTATACCCACACTTGAGTATGGAATAACAATATGAAAACCCTATAGGAAAACAAGCATGATTAAACTGGAAAGAGTATACAGGAAATATACCAAGGGCATCCATGGATGTGAAAATCTAAGTTATTATGAAAGACTAAAATATCTGAACTTGTACAGTGTCTCTTACAGATATTTAAGAGGAGATCTTATTCAGGTATATAGGGCATTTAGGGACAACTACCTCTGAGAATGTTTGAGGTTATTAGAAAGTACTAGAGAATCATCAGATAACCTATGTAGAAGATTCTATAGGAATTAGAAGTGTACTAACTGGTTCTCTGACATAGTAGCTGATGCTTGGAACAGATTACCAAATTACATTAAAGCAAGTACTAGTTTAGATATTTTTAAGAACAGCCTGGTCATTTATTATGGGAACAAGTGTTTTGGTATATAGGCAAGCTAGAAGGGCATTAATGCCCGTGCTTGAAACATTTGCATGCATGTATGTATGTACTTTGCATTATATATATGTTTCCCATATAAACCCTCACTTCTTCCTATTTCAACTACATCCTCATACTCTAGCCTTTAAATCACTTTATTCCTTACATTCCAGATAAGATACCAGGACATACCAACTCTCTTCTTTCATAGAAAATACTTCTTTCCTACCAACCCTCTATCAGATTTCAGACTCTACCACCACTAAATATCCTTCTGTTCTGCAACTTTCCCACTACCTGCCAATTGTAATATACAGATCCCTTTATTTAATCATGCTATATCTCAGATTATCCAATATTCTTCTCCTGTTTTGGGGCCATCTCTCATCTTAGCATGACTCTTTAGTAGCTCTCAACATATCTCCAACTCTGTCCCAAACACTTATTCATACTGCAGTCCTACACTCTCCACTCATTCCACCAAACCTATTTAATGATGCCCCATCACCTTTCCTCCAAATATAGGCTGATTACCTCTATTTCATTTCAAACCAAAATAAAATTAGTGGAAAATTTCCAAGAAACAAGTAACAATAATTTCCCAATGTACTAAAATCCTTCTATGAGGAGACTTTCACCCTAAATTAATAAAGACAAAAAACTACACCATAATATTTCAGAATAATGGTAAAAACAACCTTATAAATTATGGAAAGCCATTAAAGACATTTTGCAACATTGCCATAAGTTCAACCATAACCCCTCTCCCAATTACTCATCATTCAAAACCGCAATACAATTCAACTCTTATTTCATAGACAGTATAGCATCTCTAAGAAACAATTCCCCAACATCTAATCTTAACTCTGCCTCCCTCCCCTTGGAAAAAAGTCACACATTATCCCTTGGCACAAAGAAGGAAACTTAATAGACATTGCTAACTTTAGACCTATAGCAATCTTATCCTCCCCCTCTCCAAACTATTTGAAAAATGTGTTCAAAATAATTGGTAAATGATCTCTTGCAGGAAAAACTCCTATTCCCCACACAATATGGCTTCCATCCATCCAACTGTACTAACCCTGCACTTCTAACCTATATAGATGCTGTCAATAAAGTTAGAGATAATGGCAAACTAACCTGCTCCTTATTTATATGTGTCTAAAGCCTTCAGTACAGTTTATCACAGCAAAATTATCCTACAAATAACCTCATTTGGTCTCTTTCATCCCACCATTCTATGGTTCAAAAGCTACCTATCCAATAGGCATCAGTCAATAAAATGGCATTCTACCCTCTCTCCATAACTCCCAGTCATCACTGGTGTACCACAAGGCTCTGTCTGTGGTCCAATCTTCTTTAACTTTCTCACCAACACCCCCCTTGCAGCCATACAACAGACTACCCTAATATTATACACAGATGGCTCCATACTCATTTGCACATCTGACAATAAGGCACATCTCCGAAAAATTACTCAGGAAGCTTTAACAGCCACTGAAACATGGCTTTGTAAATTACAACTCATTTTTAAATATGCCAACACTGCCTCCTATAATTCCACAGCTCTACTGAACTATTTGACCAACTACTTAAAAGTTACCCTATGGTGCTACCTTGGAGTAAAAAAAAAGTGTTTTTTTATTGCTGTTTTACAAACTATACTGATGTATTCAATCATTGTTAACCTTTTCTTATTATATTTACTTTGTATTCCTATGAGACAATCTGTAATGTAAATGTGCAATGTGTACTATATATTTGTATTTTTCTGAAGCTTTGCTCCCCAGGACTCCATTGAAAACAGGTGCCTTGTGCCCCAGTTGGACTATCCTGACAAACTGCAAATAAATAAATAATAAATAATAAATTTAACCCTTAAAAAATACTACTTTGTTCTCCAAATCCATCTCCCATGAAAATAAAAACAGCATTTAAAGTCCTCTCTCAATAATACAACCAACAAAGTCACTTCTCATAACAAATTATTAGGGATGATAGTGGATGATCTTAAAATTGACCTGCATATACAAAATTGCATAAGAAAAACTCATCCAAAAAAGCAAGGGATGTTTTATAGAGCCAAAAACGTTCTCATCAATGCAACTAAAGCTACACTTCCACTACTTCTCTATTCCCCACACTTCTTTATGGCACTTCCATCTTTAGTAACCTTTACACAGCACAAAAATCAAAACTCGAACAATGGTATAACAAAGTTTCTAAATTTGCAGCAAACACCCCTTTCAGAATCCACCACTGTATAGCAGTAAAAAGACTAACTTGGTTAGAACACCCTCATCAACTAACATATACACAGCTTCTTATCACCTAGAAAATTGTTCAGAATCCATCTGCTTGTCCAGCACTAAATAACATTCTGCACAACTATTTTCTCAGGCAATCATTATGATCCGGTGAACGAAAACTCCTGTCTGTTCACAAACCTATGAAATCTGCTGGGCATTGTCTGTACTCATACCGTGCTGCTAAAGCCTAGAACTCCTTATCTGTGTCCATCGGGTCAATACCCTTCCTTCCTACCACCCCCATTCTTTAAAATCACTCTGAAAGACTTCCCAGCCAAAAGCTGGCTCTATTCTTGCTCAACACCAGGATAAACTATATCCTGGAATGTGAGCAAATACCTATTCATACCTTACTTTCCCTTTTTCACTCACTTCATTACTTCTGTCAATTTCTCTCCCCTGAATTTTTCTCTAAATATACTATAAGCTTGCTTTCCTCTCACTTCATATTGCAATTTCTGTTTCTATTATATTAACTTTCATTTAATTTCCATATAAACCAGATAAAATTTCTCTGTTACATCATTGTCAGACAACTTTTATCCATTCTTAACCAACATTTTCATATTGCATCTAATATGATATAATTAAACTGTAGTTGTTTTGTATTATTTTAAAAGATTGTAAAATTATTGTTCTTAAAATATTTTGTAATAATTTGGAGCTTTTCTCCACTTAAAATGGGCTCCTACCCAATCAAACGTTCCCAATAAACAAATAAATAACTATTAAAATTTGACAAATGATATCTTAGCATATATTCATATAAAACTACTTATTACTTCTTAATAATGTTGTAGTGTTATCAGAAAATTTGTAAATTGTGTTCACTAAGATAATACATTGTCTTGGCTTCAAATTTATACCATTCATCACAAACAAAATCAAAACAATGGATAGGATTCAATAAACTCTACATGACTCACTAAAACCATGTGCGCTCCATGCCTCAACATGAGCATGGTTGCATGCTGATTTGTATTCAGTAAGCAGCTCTACATGATGTGTGGAGCCACACAAACATGTTAAACAGCATGGCATGCTAATTACATCATAAGCACCTGAAAAGAATGCTAATCAACCAATCCAAAATGGTGGAGCTATTCAACAAGCTATAAAGCAATCATGTACATTCAGTGTAAACATTTGCCTTTTATTCCAAAACCTTTTGGAATACAGCCATGGGAACTACACTGGAGGGAATGAATATTAGGAGCTACTGCTGCTCTTCTGCCTGTGTATATGCAACAGGATCAAGTCTATGATGCAGCTGCTGCTGATAGATCTCAGTTAAGTAGGAGAAGGGTATTTAGACCCTGTTTAACTTTTCATAGTCTGCATAGGTAGAAATAGTAAAGTGCTACAAGGTGGATAGAGATACACTACAGAAAGTCTGCAACCTCTGTCATCCTCACCTGAGAGCAAGGGCAAACCAAGAGGAACCAATACCCATGGAAATCAAGGTATGTGTAGCTTTTACAACATTATCTACAGGAATATTCCAGGGACCATGCTGTGGGTGTTTCAGTTATCAACATCCAGGATCCTACACTAATTCCTGAATGCTGTGCTACAGCATTCAATTAACTACATATATTTCCACCATACCCCTGAGGAGAGAGCTAGAACTATGCAAGACTTCTACCCCATAGCACACATTCCTAAAATTGTGCATACCATAAACTGCATGCACATTGTGATCAAAGCACCATCTGGGGAACAGGGAAGGTTACACATGTTTATTCATTGCCAGGTCATGTGTAATGCTAATGAAATCATCCTGAATACGTGTGCTGGCAACCCTGGCAGTTATCATTACTCCTATAGCTGACACAGGTCACAGTTGTACCAGAGGGTTTCCAGGAGGATATCCCAAAAGGCCATTTACTGTGGGATGCAGGGTATGCACTCAAACCATGGCTGATGACATCCATCAGAAATGCACACACACCCACTGAGGAACACTATAATGAGGCACATGCTCAAATGAGGCACATACTCAAACAAGAAATATCATACATGTGTTTGGGCTGCTGAAGTCACAATTTCAGTGCCTAGATACATTAAGGGGTGCTCTACAATACTATCACAGTATTTGTGTTGAAAATATCAGTCTGCTATCCTACACATTCTCATCCTGTGAAAACAGCTGCAACAGGAAACCAGTGACTGGAAGCAAACATTCTACAACCACTGGCAAGGTCACCACAGCCACACAGAGATGAGGAGTCAGAGGGGGATCCACCAGCTACTGTGGATGTAGGTCGATATAGACGTGCACAATATTCCCTCACTCTGGCCAAGAGGCAATGGACAGCACACATGCTGAACCCCTAAGTAGTACATCTTTCATCCTATGCACATACATGCATTAAAATTGATGTCAGGCAATGCTTATAGCCTTTACTTACCCATGTAATGGATGTGTACTCCTAGCATCAGGCAAAGTTTGTCCTGAATGTCAACACTTGTAATTGCAGGACTATCAAGGTAAGTATTTCATTTAATATTAAATGTATTTATTTATTTATTTGGCATTTGTTGACTGGTTTAGTCCGACTGAGCTGTCACCCTTTTTCAGCAGAGGTCCAGGGAGAAAAGCTCCACAGTTGACATATATGCAAAGTATAGTACAGTATTAAAAAAGTTAGTACATAATTTTTAATTAATAATGTAAAGGCACAAGGTTATATACAAAGTTATACAACCTTATCAAGAACATCGTCACTAAAGACGTAGCTACATAGCACACACAGAAGATGAAAGGAATGTGTGCAAGCATTTAGCCACTGGTTATTTAGTTAGCAATAGTTTAGTCACAAACATATTAGAGTAGACAGAGAAGGTAGTCTAAGCTATTTACAAGTCTGTTTCACAGCTATGGTTGTTGAGTAAGGATGAGAGAAAAAAGGGGGAGAGATAGGTAGGAGAGTGCTGAAGAGGTGAAGGTAGACAGTTAAGGAAGGTGTTTGCAGTGTTGAACCTGTAAAAGAAAAAAAAGGTGTAACATCACAAATAAATGGCAGACACCTGAATACTGTTTGTTGAAAATGTACCTAAGCAGAATGTGTGTGAGCTGTCCATCAATGATATCAATATGTGGCTGAATGTATCACTGTTTTTCACCCTGCACTTGTTAAAGATACACCATCTGTTTGTTACTGTACTGCTCTTGGGTTGTTTTTTTTCAATAATAAATCTTTATTGTTTTACCACTTATTCATACAACATTAAACAGAAAAGAAAAACAGATAATTCCCAAATAATGGTTCTAACAATACTACAACATATATACACTACTTACATAAATGCTTCCATCGGTTAACAAAGAGCAATAAAAAAAGAACATATGAAGAAGATTATCAGTATCTTGGGTTGTTTTAACAGTACTCTAATATTCCCTAATCTCCTCTGGTACTATAAAATCTGTTCGGAGTTTGGCAAAGTTCTGCTGAATCTGCCAAAATATGTTCTTAAATTGTGTGCTTTTTTTGCCTTTTTAGAGCATTTTTCAATGTTAGTGAACTTATTTCCAAAGATTCCTGATAGTGCAGGAATTCTGTAAAGCATTTGTTACTGCACTTGTACTCAAACCCAGTTTGTTTTACATTAATAGGTATCTTTTACACTCTTGTGGGAGCAGCCCTGAATTCAACCCCATCCAAGTGGGAAACTGCTGGTTTAAAGTTTATTGTATTTTATCTGATTGGCCTGAGGGACTAACTGTGTAAAAGTCTTTCATCCTGCTACTATAAAAGCCTTGCATTTGTTTGATGCATAAACACTGTTCTTCTTGCCTTGTATATAAAGCATACCTCTCCAGCTTAAAATTCTCTATAGCAAACACTCTCCATAGTTTCCCACTGTTTACAGTTGCTTGAAGAGCTCCCAGTTTGTGCTGAGGGCAGTACCACTGCAGGTCATCTAGCATGAGCTGTTCAACTTTTAGTGACTTTTGCCAGAGGTTTGCAGAGATTCTGTTGAAATCCAAAGCATCTGCTGCAAAAATAAAAAATAAGTACTTTTTGAATTTTCTTTGCACTTTGCTGACTATATTTCATTTTTGCTGCCTTTACTGTATTTTTCTGCACTTTAAAATAGCTGTTCTGTTGCTTAAAAGTGTTTAATGTCACCTGCAATTAAGCCTCATGTTTGCGTGAGTTTACCCACATTTAACCAGAGCTGCTCAATGTTTGGTGAATTTTGCCAGAAGTCTGAAGAGATTCTGCTGAAATCCAAAGCAGCTATTGCTAAAGTTGAAAAAATAAGCACCTTGTGAGTTTCCTTTCACTTTGCTGACTGTATTTTATCATTTTGCTGCCTCAGTTTGTTGATTTTTACTGTACTTTTCTGTACTTTAAAAAAGCTGTTTTGATGCTTTAAGTAGTTGTACATAACATAGACTAGATTCAGATCTGCTGAAATCTGAATCTAGACTGTATTGTTACACTTGAGCACTATTCCAGCCATCTTACATTAGGAGGGCCCTGCCTGCACCCTTGTAACAGAAGTGTGTAGTCTGAGCCACATCTGAGTTGGAGGTTACTGGAGGAAAGCTCACTGTGTGCTTTCCCATTGGTAGTTTAGCTTAAAAGTGTTTAATTTCACCTGCATTTAAACCTTGTGTTTGTGTGGTTTACCCACTTTTAACTGGAGTAGCTCAGTGTTTGGCAACTTTTGCCATAGGTCTGGAGAGATTCTGCTGAAATCCAAAGCTTCCACTGTTAAAGTGGAAAAAATAAGTATAATGTGAATTTCCTTTTACTTTGCTGACTATATTTTATCATTTTGCAGCCTAATTTTGCTGATTTTACAGTATTTTTCTGCATTTTAAAAAAGCTGTTCTGTTGTTTTAAGTAACTAGTACATAGCATAGACTAGATTCAGATCTTCTGAATCTAGATTGTATTGCTACACTTGATCTGTATTCCATATCTCACAACCTCTTAGCGCAAGAAATCTGGGCAAAGCCCAACAAAATAATGTGACATTAATAAACTAGTTTCATGTCTGTTCCTCCACCTGTCTAAAGCCTTTGACAATGTCTCCCATCCCCTCCTCCTACATAAACTCTCTCACTTAAGAGTCTCTCCTCCCACCATATCCTGGTTTTCCAGCTATCTCTCTAACCACCAGCAAGCTGTTAAATGGGACTCTGCTCTATCTCCCCCCTAAGCGTCCCAATGGGTGTCCCTCAAGGATCCATACTTGGGCCACTGCTCTTCAATATTTTCACCAACCTACTTTACACTTCTTGTCCCAACTCTACACTTGTACAATATGCTGATGATTCAACGGTCATCACCATTGCTGACATTCCATCTGACCTCCACTGTACTACCCAAGTATCATTCAACACCATAGAGACATGGCTTTGTGATAACAAATTAATTCTCAACCCTAAGAAAACTAAGCTCCTACTCTTCCTCCCAAAAAACTCATCAATCTCAAAACTACATTTTCCATCCTATCTAGCAATAGTACTGTCATTACTGCTGACCCTAGTACTAAACTACTAGGAGTCATAATAGATGATCAGCTTAAATTTGTCCTCCAAATCACTACATATATCAAAAAGACTCACCAGAAACTGAGACTCCTTTACCGTAACAAAAGACATTTAACCAGTACAGCCAGAATAACTCATTCTCATACATTTCTTCTTCCCACCCTTCTCTATAGCTGTCAGTTATACACAAATCTTAATACCACACTCATAACCAAATTTGAAACTACCTATAATAAAGTTGCTGGATTTGCTGCAAACCAAACCTACAAGTCACACCATTGCCTTTCTCAGAACAATTGGACTGGCTCAAATTCCCTCATTTGCTGCTACTACATCAACTGCTAATTATCCACTCCATATCTACCATCTTTCTGCCCTAGCCTTCTATCAATTATATCTAAATATTCCCCAACCAGGACACTACTTAGCTCAGACCAAGACTTCCTACAGATCTATAAACCCAAAACCAAAACAGGGTGTTTACTCTATAACTATAATGCTGCTGCAACTTGGAACCAACTACCCCTAGAAATTAGGTCCCTTGACAAAACAAAGCATTTCAAACTAGCCACTCAGAAATACCTAATAAATAAATGGTCCCGCCACTGTAGTCATCCTCCCTGAAACTACCCAACCCTAGCTTCTGTCCCTCATCCCTCCTTTCTCTTCCACTGTCTACCTTAATAATCATCTACCCTTCTGTCTCTTTGCTTAACCACTTCATCCCCTTACTACATCTTCTGTACCTATACTGTATATAACCACTTAGGAATAATGAACACTGTATTCCTTGCATGACATTGTACCTAAGTTTTTGTGGTAAGATTTCTGACATTGTACCCTACTGCTTTTATGTATGATTTATTGTAAATGTTTTTTGCAGTATGATCTCTAACATTGTACCCAGCTGTTTTCTGTACAATTTATTGTAATGATACCTCTCTAACTAATTGTTTAGCTGCAAATGAAAATTGTCTTACTGACTGTTAAGTAAAATGTAAATACTGACTGCGGAGCTTTTCTCCTTGGGTCTCCACTGAAAACGAGCTGCAAATAAAAATTGTCTTACTGACTGTTAAGTAAAATGTAAATACTGACTGCGAAGCTTTTCTCCTCGGGTCTCCACTAAAAATGAGCTAAACCCTCAGCTGGACTAAACCAATTAACAAATGTAAAATAAAATAAAATAAATAAAAAATGGGGGACAATGGCAAAAAAATAGGGACATATTTTAAATATTGCTGTTATAAGCTTAGAAAGTTGATAGAGTAACAGGGTTTGTATTAATATACATTTTCTGAAGAATATGAAGTCTGAAGCTCAAATGTATGTCATTATTCACTAACATAAATCCACAGATCATCCCAGTGATTTGCCAGAAAACTACAAATTTTATGAGGAATAGACAAAAAATATGAGCCAAAAAGCTGAACATTCTGTGAAAATTTGGGCAGTCGAGAGGTATTCTGTATTCCTGCCATCTTACATTAGGAGGGCCCTGTCTGCACCCTTGTAGCCAAAGTGTGTAATCTCACCCTCATCTGAGTTGGAGATTACTGCAGGAAAGCTTGCTGTGTTTACTCATTGGTGGTTTATCTTAAAAGTGTTTAATTTTGCCTGTATTTAGGCCTTGCATTTGTGCATAGCTGTGCACTGCTCAGTGGGGTTCAGAGGTGCCCTGTATAGCCGCAAATGCCTTGAAAGACAATTTTCTCATAGACATCTGTTAGTGAACACTCCCAAGCTGCCCAGCTGCATTGCAGGAAATTCATTTGCACACTGAGAAGAGTTGCCATAGTTTTCACCCATAGCCTCCCACAGGAAAAAGCCCCATTGTTGCTCCTAGAGCAAAATCTGGTCAAACTAGCCGACTCCCCAATTGTAGCTATGGTAGAAACCTGTCACAATGGCTGGGCAGTTTCTAACCATTCCCCCAAACAGCCTGATTGATGTGGGCTTCCTGAGACAATGTAATAGCCTCATGTATGCTGACAATCACGTACTCCAAAAACAAATACAAAATGTGAGAGATGTAATTGCACTATAAATTTGGAATCAATTCTCTCATGTAACAACAAACCTGACATCAAACAGGTTGTCAGCACGTGTGCGCACACACACACACACTCACCGCCTCTCACACAAAACAAGGTCGCAACACATAAACCCACATATGTGGAAGTACTCAATAGAAGTCTACAAAAGATCAGAGACCTCCTAAGTGCAAACCATTTGCACACACTGCAAAGCAAATAGAATCCACTACATTTAACAACACACACACACACACACACACACATACACACACACACACACACACACACACACACACACACACACACACACACACACACACACACACACACACATGCACACACACACACACACACACACACACACACACAAATGTCCATAAGGCAAAACACCTCAAAACCAAATGTCCTGTTCATAGACAACTCCATAGTGAGACACGTAGATATCCCCCTCACCAGTCTGGACAAGGAGAAGGTCATGATCAGCTGTCTGTCAGGTGCCAGGATCCATCAAATCAAGCATGCACTCAAGTTACTCAACAACAATTACCGCTGTGACTCTGTCATAGTAGATGCTGGGATGAATGACTTGAGAGACACCTCTCTGGACTATATGAAGAGAGACATGACTCAGCTCTCGGATTACATGTCCCAGACAGATATGTCCCTAGCCCTGAGCAACATTCTACTTTCACCCAGGATGATGCCACAATATAGGCAAAAATTATTGACTTCAACAATTTGCTTAGCTTCTAGTGTCAGTCCAGGGGATCTAGTATCTGTCAGCCTGGAAAGCCATGGTTGACAGACCGTGCTGCTTTGACAGAGATGGTATTCACCTGTCTCCTCTAGTCTTTCATATATTGGCAAAGGTGAATGCCTCCCCGATAGTGCCTTTTTCAGGCAATGTCAAAACAACAAAATTTCTGATGTAAAAAAATCCACTCAAGACAAACTCAGGGTTATGCTGCTTAATGCTAGGAGCCTAAACAGGAAACTGTACTCCCTGAAAGCACTCCTTACCTTGGAAGATGCTGACATCTGTGCAGTCATTGAGACATGGTTCAAGGCCCCATAGAGCACACAAATCATGCAAGGTTAGAATGCTTTCCACACATTCCGACCAGAAAACAAGTGTGAAAGAACCAAAGGTGGCAGTGTATCCATCTTCATTAAAGCGAAATACATCTTGAGACTGGTTAAACAGTATGACTCTCTTGACCTACTCCAGGTCCAACTAACTATAGGTAAAGCACACTACCACATGATTGGTGGCTACAGCTCCCCCACCATGAACCAAAAGAAGCACACCACCTACCTGGACTTACTAGAGTCACTCACTATACAGCCAAACACTTTGGTCATGGGAGATTTCAACTATCCTTCCATCAACTGGGTTACAAACACAAGTACAGGGGGGATCCAACTTGGATCCTGGGAAAACTGCTGTCTCATCAGTCTGATGAGCCTGATCTGCAAGGGCATGGAACGCATTATCATGGAACTTATAAACAAAGACATTGGCAAACTTCAAACACTGGACCCCACCCAGTTTGGGTTGATGAAAGGCTGATCTTGTCTCCTGAACCTGACTGACTTCTTTGAATCAGTCTCCAGAGCTGTGGATGAGGGTAAGGCAGTCCCCACAGCCTATCTGGACCTCGCCAAGGCTTTTGTCACCATCCTCCACTCTGGAATCATAGATAAACTTACTAAGCTGGGCATAAATCCCTATGTCACTTGATGGGTTGCCAACTGGATTACTGACAGAACCCAGACTCTAAAAGTAGCCAACTCCAAATCCAGCTCCAGACAAGTGACAAGTGGAGTACCTCAGGGTTCAGTCCTGGGACCGCTCTTGTTTGGCATCTACTTCTCTGAAGTACAGGCCAAAACTAAGGGACTCTGGCTAACAAAGTTCACAGATGACTGCAAACTGGGAGCCATTATTGAATCCCCAAATGATGTGGATATTCTACAAAAGGGCCTTACAGAAATATATGCTTGGTGCCAGAGCCATGGGTTCAAGCTTAATGCCAAGAAATGTATAGTTATCCCTCTTGGGAAAAACCATGTACCCATGAATTACCACATAGGTGGCTGTACACTAAACACCGAAAGTGTGATGACAGACTTGGGGACACTGGTGGACAGTGGTCTCAGTTTCAATAACCACATCACCACAACAGTCAGGAAATCCTTCTTTGTGGCACACCTCATCACTAAAGGATTTTGATCCAGAAAAAAGGAGGTCATTGTCCTACTGTACTCATCCCTCATTATACCCATTATAGAGTACAATGCCCCATTTGGTATGTACCTCACAAGATATCTGCAACAGCTGGAAAGGCCGCAGAAATACCTCACTAAAATAATCACAGACCTAAAGCAAATGCCCTATGCTGAACATCTAAAACAGCTACAGCTATACTTTGTGGCATATCATCTACTCAGAGGTGATCTCTGCTTAACATACAAGGCCATGTCAAACCCTGAGCTGTTGGACATGCTCCACTTAAAGAAATCCCAATCCTTCAGAGCCACATGATCCAGGGATCTAAACCTTGTCATCACAATGAACAAAACATGCTGGAGGGATAGGTTCCTGACCCAGAGACTCCCCGGACTCTGGAATAGACTGCCCGTACGTGTCATGCAGTGTGCCTCCTTGGCCCTCTTCAAAAGAAACCTTGACGACTGGATGGGAGATAGGAAATTCACCCCAGGGATCATGTCAGTCACCCTGCTAGACAGGGGTCCAGGGAAGTAAATATTGTGGGAAGAAATATCCAGGGAATTGTTATGTCTAGGCTTGTATAGACCCTAGGGCCTATACAAGCCTTTAGACCTTCAAACTCTTGACCCAACCCAGTTTAGCTTTGTTAAGGGCAGATCAAGCTTACTGAACCTGGTGGACCTGTTTGAGAATGTCACAAAAGCCCTGGATGAAGGTAAAACAGTACATAGTGCCTATTTTGACTTATCCAAGGATTTTCCGACTCAGGTATCATTCTCCCAGCTAGGAATTAACTCATACATCATTAGATGGGTAGCCAACTGGCTCACTGACAGAATGCATACTGTCAAAGTTGGGAATTCCACCTCTACCACTAGACCAATTACCCGTAGTATACCACAAGGATCTGTGTTGGGCTCTCTGCTGTTAGAAATCTTTTTCTCAGAAGTCCAGGCAAAAGTAGGTCGCCTATGGCTTACCAGGTTTGCTGATGATTGCAAACTGGGCACGATCACTGAGTACCCAAATGATATTAACATATTACAAATGAGGCTAACACAGACAAATGATTGATGCCAAAACTAGGAACTAAAACTAAATGCAAAAATTGCATTATTATCCCCTTTGGCAAAGACGAAGTCCATGCAAATTACAATATTGACAGCACCCCCCAAGCACAAACTCAGTAGTGTGGGATATGGGAACACATATTGATAGCAATCTAAACTTTGCTCACCGTGTGTCCACAGTGCTAAGGAAAGCCTTCTATGTTATGCATTGCATAAGTAGGGCATCACATCCAAGACTAAGGATTTTATATCTTCTCTGTACTTGATTCTCATCAGACTACTATTAGAGTACAATGCTCACTTTTGCATGTATCTCACCAGACACCTGCAGCAGTTGGGAGAGGCGACAGAGGTTTCTTACCAAGAAAATTCAGGGCCTCCAAAATATAACCTACATGGAAAGACTGGAATTCCTGTCACTGTACTGTGTATCATACAGGCGGCTGACAGGCGACTTGTGCCTGGCTTACAGAGCAGACTCTGACCCTTACCTAATGGAAATGCTGTACATCCACAAATCAAATAGGACAAGAGTCACTCACTCCAGGAATCTCAACCTAGCCTGTTAGACAGTTGGATGGGACACCATAAATTCTCCCTGGGAGTGGTCCCTATGTCCCTCATGAACAGGGACAGTTGGTGCTGATCATAGACTCGATCTGTAAATAATGATCATCTAACCAAGGTCAGTTAGGGTACACAGGTATAACATGGCTAAGTTTGTAAAGGCCCTAGGGACATTAGTCTAGAGACATCCTGTGGACCTATGTGACATGACTGACCTCTGTAATATATATATATATATATATATATATATATATATATATATATATATATATATATATATATATATATATATATATATACATATGCAGTTTATCAGTTATCATGACTCATGCGTCTAAAATATCCAGTATAGATAAAGCAGTACAAACTCTATTTATGCCTGCATTCTCACAAGTGGAGCAACAAGCATGACTGCTATATAAACAATTTCAAGGTAGGAATCACAATACTCAAATGCTATAAAAATTCAGAAAAACATTTTCAAATAACATCACCAATATATATCATAAGCACTCAGTTAGCTATCCACCCATGTGCATCAGATAATATAGGATCATAGGAGATTACTAGGCTATCGACCTAGAGGTCATTTCAAGCCTAGCCGTTTTATCCCAATGTAATGCCATAGAAATGTTAGTTAATACCCAAGATTGCATTTAGGAATGACTGACAATGTCCATGAGGGTTGTGGTGATATTCCTGATAAGAATTTATGGTGTCCCATCTACTCGTCCAGGTTTCTTTTGAACAGTGTCATAGAGGTGCTCTGTTTCACATGAATAGGTAGCCTATTCCAAAGATGCAGCAGTCACTGGGAGCTAAATCTGTCCCTCCAACATGTCCTATTTAAGTCACAGGCCATATTTAGGTCCCTGGAATGGGTGGCCTTAGTCCCATTTGGTTTATGGATATGCAGCAAATTCATTAGGTTTGGGTCTGAGATTGCTCTGCAAGCCAGGCATAAGTCTCCCCTAAGAACTCTATATGATACAGAGTAAAGTGACAGGGACTTTATTTGGTCTGTGTATGGCACATGCCAGAGTCCCTTGATTTTCTTTGTTAGAAACCTCTGAGGTCTTCCATTTGCTGCAGGTGCTTTGTATTGTAAATGCTGAACTGGGGCATTATACTCAATTATGGGCCAGATTAGTGCTGGGTATAGAGGGGCTATAACCTCTTTTGCTCTCAAGGTGATGCCTTTACTAATCAAGTGTGCTACATAGAAAGCCTTCCTTTCTACAGTAGACACATGGTGATCAAAGTTAAGGTAGCAGTCAACTTGTGAATCCAAGTTTCTTGCTACTTTGTTGGTACTTAGGGTATTGTTGAATTCATAGTGTGAGGGGACATTATTTGTGCCAAAGGCTATGGTAAGATGTGGTGGTACTACCTGAACATGAGCGATGTCTGCTGGATGAGCTCTTCTCAAGACTTCACCCAGGTCCTTGACCCTGTGGCCTACCATGTCTGACTGGTAACACCTCAACCACTGATGGAGCAGTGAAGTATTGCCACTATGGAAACTGGAGTGGGATTGGGCATGGCCACATCGGCTAACACCAGATGATATTGTGACCCTATGGCCACATGGATGTTTTTCCCCTTCCAGCAGACATTCCATCACAGACACTGCCCGTTCCAGTGTGGCATGCATCTGATCCATTGAATTGGCCACATGGTGGAGGCAGTCATGCATATCAGATTGTGCCATATATAGAACTCCAAACATGTCCTCGAAGTCCCTAGTGGAACATGCCTGTGCCTCCATGCTGGATGGCGCAGTGGTACAGTGGTAGCATTGTCGCCTCACAGCAAGAGGTTCTCCAGTTCGATTGTTGTCTGGAGTGTCATCTGTGTGGAGTCTACATGTCTTCTTTGTGTTCATGTGGGTTTTATCCAGGTACTCTGGTTTCCTCCCATGTTATAAAGACATGCATCTAAAGCATTTCTCCCCAGGCCTCTACTGAAAATTGGCTTTGTTCCAAGTCAGACTTTCCTGGTGAACAAATGTTAAATAAATAAATAAATAAATGTCAGCCCTATAAATATGCCAAATGGCAAGTTATGACACACTACCATTAGCTGGAGGGCAGACAACAGACCTTCTCCAAGCCCCCCTACTGACCTTCCTGCATGGTACCTCACCTACAGTTCAGCTAGGACCAGAGTCAAATGGTACTGAAGCCAGCACTGAAACTGCAGTAACCACATTACCCTGATTGACTGTGTCACCCTCAACCTGTCCACTATCAGAGGGCTCAGTGAAATGGGTATGCATACACATACTAACTGTGTCTGAAGAAAATCCAGTGCATGTGTGAGTCAAACCCACAATGTCAGTCTGAACCTCTGCACCCCCACAATTGTGCTTCCGTTTGGATACCATCATCATTAGAGCCTACCAATACTCCAAATTCAGGTGGCAGGAGTCCTTTTCTTCTACTGTCAGGGTCACCTGTGATAATAAGCAACAAACACAGGAATGAAATTACTACTCCCATAAATATTAACCCAAAATATCTGAACAAAAAGTAACAGTTTTTACAATTGCAAATGCTACAGCAATACAGCACTCATTACACACTTCACACACATACAGATAATATATATCTAAATAATGCTTAGTAAGAACAAAAACAAAAAAATTCCTTACCATGTGCAGATGTGTAAATCAATTTGCAGGGAGGATTGGCCTGGAAGAAATGAAGCAATGAAAGGATGGCAATTAATCATAACAATGGGAATAACACAGGGACAGTGAATGTACAGTTGCCTATATGGCCTGTAAGAAATAGCTCTAACTGAAACTTGTGTGAGCCATCCATCCACCCACACCCATTTCTACTGAACAACTCTCTTATATAACTGTATGACTTATCAACAGGTACAGCGAGAGAAAACATGTGTCACAAGCAGTAGCTGCAAAATTATACTTTAGTGTAAAAAACAATATTTATTTATTTATTTTATTTTATTTTATTTATTTTACATTTGTTGACCGGGCTAGTCTAACTGGATATATGTCCATTTTCAGTAGAGGACCGGGGAGATAAGCTCAGAGGAAGCAAAATACAATCACTTATACAAAAAAAATGTGTACAATGAAAATTGCAGGTACAGAGCAGATAATAATCATAGAGGTCGTTTCTTCATAGCATAGTGCTAATTAGACAGGTACAATTAGTACAATACAAATGTAGTTGCAACACAACATGTAAAAATATAGCAGCTAAGTTATACAATATACTAGTAAACAAGTTGTCATAAAGAAAAAGTAGGAACTGAAATATACAGTATATGAGTAAAACTAGTCTCCTTAATGAAATTCTGAGGATGTGAGTAAAAATATCTACTAGGTCTAGGACAATTGTTTCTAAGAAAAGGAACAAGAATACTGAGAAGAGGAGGGTAGGTAGATCCAAGTAAGAGCGCTAGTAGATCAGTCAGGTTTAGTACAGGGGCACAACCAGTGTGTTTGGAGGAAAAGTTTGTTTTTAAAGTGTGATATAGAGAGAAGAGAGGAAAGTTCGCTAGGAAGAAGGTTCCAGGATTTTCCAACAGCATTAGTGAAAAGAGAGTCCCCAGCCCTGTTGTTTGATTTACAAATATTTACAAGAAGTATAATGTCAGCATATGTAAACTCACCTGGAATCTGCTCCTCAGACACACTTGGCCACTCAGCCACGTCAACACCGACATCAAGCAAATGGTGCACAGGCTCCTCTAAGCTGTTGTGATCTTGGACAGTATATCGGAACACCTCATTTGGTGTCAGTGGTGGCTGAGTAACAGGACCACCTCCCATAGCCAGCTGTTCTCAGTCAGCTGCAGTGCACCTCCTCCATGTTGATGAAATCATATCAGTGACCTGATGCCGAACCTGATAATAATTGTGGCTGAAACCAACAATTGCATTCATGTTAGCAACTAACTTGTTCCAAATCTACTTTCAGGCAGCCGTAACCCCTAGGCATCTGTCAAGTAGGAAGTCTGTATACTGCCTCAAAGCCTGGATGATGATCTCATTCTCAGCATTACTGAAAGCATTACTGAAAGGGGGTTTTCGTGGATTTGTAGACTTGGGTGGCAAAATCTTATGTGACATAAAACAGAGAAGAATAAAACATATTAATATAACATAAGTAATGCATTTGTTCACAAAAATAGTCTGTGTATCCTTTGTCAATATAAAGCACTTGAAACACACTTCTCATTTAGTACAAGAGAATGTTAGGTGGCTCCTCCCCTCCACCTCCCCAACAAATTAAGGTTTGTACAAAGCAAGGAATACCACATAAGTAATGTATAAATGATCATGCTTTCTATATATTTTCAGCAGAAAAGCACTTGAAACACACTTTTCATTTTGGACAACAGAATGCTACATGTCACCCCCTCCCCAAATACAGACAAATGTGTGTAAAAACCAAGGAATATCACAGAAGGAATGCATATATGTTTTCTACAAAATTATCAGGCTGTCTACATATTTTCAACTTAAAAGCACTTGAAACACTTCTCATTTTTGGCAACAGAACGGTAGTTTGCACTCCCACACAGTCCAACAAAAATGTAAGGGTATGTAAAAACATTAATTCTGTCAGCATTCATATAGACTGAAAAGTTATGTTATTGATTATTGGATGACAATTATCATTGCTAAATAGTAAAGAAGTCAATTTATGAATGCCAGTTAGTTTTCACTGTACCCACCACTCCTGTGGCTGTTGCCCTAGGCCATCTGAGAAGCATAACACCAGTGTCAGCAACATGTACATTATATTACCATTATACTCTATTCCAACCACCTCAACTTTTGCCCATACTCTAGATCCATACCTCAGTTTGAATCTGCAGAAATTCTCATTGGGTGTCTCCAATTAAATAACACTACAAAAATTTGTATAGTCATTCTCTACATTACCCCCCTGAAATAACAATCCTATACTAGAAAATAATCCTTGCCTGGACATCTAAAACTATTCAAAATACAACAATCATCCTAGGTGATGTTAACATTGATTGGTTAGAACTTACCAAAAAACAGTCCACCTCCAACATAAACCTGTACTCCTACACCCATGTAGTAACAGACATCACCAGACCAAACAAACCCAAAACAATGGCTCTACACTAGATTGGATTCTAGTGTCTCACCTGAGTAAAATTTCAGCCACAGGCACATTATCGCAAACCATAAGTGATCACCTACCTGTTTATATTCTTTGGAAATACTCCCCCACCCACAATACCCACCAGTATAAACAAACCAGGAACTTACCCAAATTCAGCCCAGAAACTTTAAACAACACCCTCCTACAAATAGTCTGGAGTGCCCTAAAAGTGCTACCCTTAGACGAGGCAGTTGAACTCTTCAATACTACATTTTTAAATATTCTAAATAACTTAGCTCCTCTACGAGTGAAACAAATCAAAACCAACCATGCGAACTGGCTAACTAGAGCCACAAAACAACTTATGACAGAGCTAGAGCATGGAAACTCTGGCACAAAACCAAAAATCCTGCTCACTTCCTAGAATTTAAACAACTCCAAAATCAAGCCAAACACTTCATAATCAGAGATAAGAAAACCAAAACAGAAACAATGCTAAGAAATTTTGGGGTACCATCTCTAGTTTACTGCATCCGTGTAGCAAAAACAACCCATGCCCACATCCAGACAAATCTCTCAATGAAATAGCAACTCTCTTCAACACACACTTCATAAACACCATCTGCAAACTCTCTGCCATCTTCCCACAAACAAATTCAAAGCTAGTAAGCACACACTCATGCAACCTTCACACAACCACCCCAAATGCTTGCTTTTCCTTCTCCCCTATCCCCACAGCTACCATTCATAAATTACTACTTAAACTAAAACCCTGTACAACTGCTCCAGATAATCTGCCCCCAGGTTACTTACAAATGTCAGCCAAATCTATAACCTACCCCATTAGCATATTAATCAACAGATCCCTCCAAGAGTCTCATGTACCTGTAATCTGGAAAAAAGGCTACATACTCCCATTTTACAAAGGTGGCCCTAACATAGATTTCACCAATTTCCATCTAATTGGAATACTCTCCCCACTATCCAAAATCATGGAGAAATTCATCCACACTCAGCTGCTAAATTTCCTAACAGAAAATAAGATATTATCCTCATCCCAACATGGATTCTGCCAATATCACAATACTACCACTGCACTCCTATCATTCATGGACACTGTGACCCAAGCAAGCGACACTGAAAAAATTGCCTCCTCTCTCTGGACCTCTCCAAAGCCTTCAACACCATACCCCACCCCTTACTCCTGGTAAAGCTATCCACTCTGGGAATGTCACCCCCCCCACACTCTTAACTGGTTCTCTGATTATCTAACCAACAAACAGCAAGCCACTGAATGGCTACACTCCTTCTCATCATTCCTCAATATACACACAGGAGTTTCCCAAAGATCCATATTGGGGCGTCTCCTTTTTACCATATTCATTAATGACATCCACTCCACCCTCCCCCTAAATCCTGTAATACACTACACAGACAACTCAACCATTATCTGCATTGCTGACTCTCCTGATGAACTTTCTCAGTCACTGAGGAATGGATAAATAACAACCATCTAGCCCTTAACCCTAGCAATACTAACCTGTTTCTATTCACCCCGCAAAAATTAACCCCCCTAAATAGAGCAGATTTTAATATCTATTCACAAAACAAAAGCTGCATTAGAGCAGTATCACACACTAAACTTCTAGGAGTTAAAACAGACAAACACTTAACCTTCAATCTTTACATCCAAAACTGCATAAAAAAAAAACATCAGAAACTATGCACCCTCTATAAGCATGAATTGTACCTTACATCCACTGCTAGACAAACCCTTGCACTATCCTGTTTGCTTGCTTCCCATTTTTACAGTGGCCATTTGTTCACTAACATTCAAAGCTCCTTAAAATCCAAGATTGAGTCCTGTAATAACAAGGTTTCCAGGTTCGCTACCAATGAAACTTACTCCTCCATCACTGCATCTCCCTATGCAAACTAAATTGGCTCGAACTTCCCCATTACCTAACCTACTTGCAGTTAACCACAACTCACAATATCATTACCAAACCTTCCAAATTCCCATCCCCCACCTCCCCGTTTACTCTCCATAAGCCCTCCTGACAACTCAGATCTGAAAATCAATTCCTTCTTCTTCTTTCGGCTTTTCCCAGTTAGGGGTTGCCACAACGGATCACTTGTCCACTCATGATTGGCAGTGTAGTTTTATGGTTTTGAGTTGCCAGCCCGGCGCCCAACCTTCCATGGAAGGCATACACATGCACACACTCACACCTAGGACCAATTTAGAGTATCCAATCCACCTACAGCATGTCTTTGGGATGTGGGAGGAAACCGGAGCATCCAGAGAAAACTCACACAATCACAGGGAGGAAATGCAGACTTCACACAAAAGGCACCCCAGCCGAGGATCGAACCAGAGAACCTCTTGCTGTGAGGTGGCAATGCTAACCGCTGCACCACTGCAGCCACCCTGAAAATCAATTCCTTCTAAAAGTGCAAATACCCAATCTAGCAGTTGGTCAATCTCTCTACTCATGTCCCATTGTTAAAACTTGGAATTCCCTACACAGCTCTATCAGAACTGTTTCCAATCACATATCCTTCAAAAAATCTATGGCAATGTACATGTGGCTATGACTACAGAGCATATTCCCCACCTGATCTCACTAACTTTTTTCTCTCCTCTGCTTAACAGTTATGCAACTATCTCTTGCTGTCTTCACTCTACAGTGTCCAAAGCTTATGATATATTGTACTTTGTATATTTTGTATCTAATGTATACTGCCTTTGTTATTCTAGCTAGAAATTTATGATAAGATTGTATGTCTGTTTTTTAAGTTATCTCTCTATGTATGTAGAAAATGTGACTGTATTTAAATTTATTTTGTACGTGGAGCTTTTCTCCCCAGACCTCCACTAAAAATGGGCACTTTTTGGCCCAGTGGACCATCCTGGTAAACAAATGCAAATAATTAAATAAATAAACATTTCTCTCCGATATCATATGAAATTGTAAAAACAAATGTTGTGTAGGAAGTATAACCTATCTCACACATGTAAATGCCTACCAAAACTGCCTATGCCAACAGTAAATTATAAGAAATGCATGCAGATAAAACTTCTTTTTCTCCTGCCTATAGAAATGCATTTCTAAAAGTTTACAAAACATAAAATGCCCTTGAATGATAGAAAAATACCTTATCAAAATAAATGGCCTCTCTGCAAAGAAATCACCTTAAAAATACCAATCTTCTGTTTTTTTCCGAATACACAAATCGCCTCAGCTTCAAGTTCACTAGCTAAATGGTTACTTTTTTATAGTGTATATTCAGCCCTCTGAGCACTGTGAATATGCAAATGAGGTGCAAACTCACTAGTGTAGCAGATGACAACATAGTGTAGGCTCTACACCATTGTTAGTTGCTAATGGCTTGCAACTGTGAATAACTAGTGTGAGTGAAGGAAAACACAACTGCAATTCAAACACCCTTCCCTGCAATGGGTGTTTCATTGAGGATACACTTACAATGTGTAGAACTAACTTCAGTGAGCTTTTAAATAAAGTTAAACACCACAGATCTATAATTTTTTGTCCATAATAACACAAATCTTCTGCCTTTGCTGAAAACTGTTGTTCACACTTTTAAAGCAAAATGATAGAAAATGCACTATAGACTACATATCTGATATTAAAGCAGAAATAAAGGAAGAATGACCAGATTACAAAGAGAAGACAGAGCTGTTTGTGTGATCACTCGAACAAAATATGTTAGCTAGACATGTACAACCAAATGAGAAAGTCCAAGATGATAAACTGTTAATACTGGATATGAAATGTGAATTGCCTGTATGCACATGATTTTATTGATGTTGCAAACCTGTGTTTGTGACAAAGAGATGTAACCCACTCCAATTGTATTCTGTAACTGCGGTTATCTAATGGTTCAAATCCAGAGCTGTCAAATTGTTTCATTTTTGTTTCACTTTTTTATCTTTCGTGATTTTTTTACTTTACCATTTGCGTAGAGTGTGGTTGAGTGCAAACATGGTTAACTGGCTAAAAATTGAAAATTTGATGTCCATCGCTTTATAAGGTGCAAGCATGCTTAGAGCCACTGTGCACCAGTCAATAACATGGATGGTAATGACTGCAGAAATTATACCTGTAATCTGACTGTGTTTGTAGCACAATGTATAAATATGTTCAGTTAAACAGGAGAGAAGAATGATAAAGCGGGGTTGGAGTCCCACAGTAGATATTTTTATTGAATGATAATAATGATTATTTACATAAATAAAATATATTCACTGTTGCCTTTAACATTTGTGTATTGCTAACTATGTGCAAACAGGGTTCATTACATAAGAAATAAATTATAAGATTTAATTTGCATCACCTTCTTTCTTGTAAACAAGGCTCAGAAGTGAGGCACAACTGTCAGCATTCTGGACAATACAGAATGTGGAAAATACACCTGCTGCCTTGCTCTCCCTGTGGCACCAAGTGTAAGTACAATGAGCTCAGGGTCAGAACACAGCTGAGTCGGGGTTCTAGTCCAGTACAATCCACTTTTTGTTAGGGTGTAACACTACAATGTTTCTAAAAAATGTGATTATAGGTAATACTACATACCAATAGCTATGTATATATCAGATTGATTGAGCATAGACACACTTTGTAGGTACATATGTATTACGAGGGTAATTGGTTTATCATGGCAATGATGATTATGAAATAAAAATGCAGTTGCACATAGATAATGAATACAATAATTTACTGACAATCATCTAAAACCATAGCACAGGGATAACTCTGGAACGGAATGTTATGTGAGGTATGTACCACAAAACACAAATCTATTACTAAAGTTATGAAATTTTTTTCCATTTCTAGTCTATTGTCAGACATTAGGCCTACATCGCAGATGAGCATGCATAAGCCAGGACCTTTCAATGTCTCACACATGCACACACACACACACACACACACACACACACACACACACACACACACACACACACACACACACACACACACACACACACACACACCTATAATCTTAATGGAACTATTGGAGTAGTCCTCAAGTTTTATAACTGTGATGACCATGATTGCCAAACACTTCATCTGTGGCAAGGAGGACAAAAATCACCTATGTGGAAAGGTTTGTTTTCTCTTTTTTTTTCCATAGGCTTGAATCCCACATTGTACAAATTGCTTTTAGCAGTATGTAACTCCCCACAAAATATGTCTCAAGACATCCCATTGATTCTATCCAAAGTCATGCCTTAAAAAACACATCATTTAGCATTTCAGTATTGAGCACTGAACATAGTGTGACCAGGTATAGCAATACACATGCCATAAATCAATGACAATTGTCACATTATCCTTGCTGTTTCATAAACTCCCTTCATCTTTTTTGACAGTGATTCTCTTCGCTTACAATCATGCAAACATGGTTTGCATAGTTGTGCCTGTTTGTGCACTGGTCATAAGATGCAATATCATGAATTGGTTGGAAAACATTTGTACTGCTGTTGGAAGACCTTTGCAGACATGGCAGGAGATGGAAAGGATGGTGCCAAATTCAGGACACAGAGGTGAAATATGGAGCAGTCAGAAATAATTATTGCACCCTTCGTCAAGCACTACAGCCATAGGCTTCTCCAGGGGGAGGGGCTATACTGGGTCTCTGTATAAGGCTGACACTTGGAAGAGCCTAGCCAAGGTTGTATCCAGTGCAACTGGCATACCATACATGCCGAGACTTGGAAGAGCCTAGCCAAGGTTGTATTCAGTGCAAATGGCATACCATACACTGCAGAGCAGTGCAGGCTCTATTGCAGTGACCTAAAATAATGCAAGCAGGCACAACTTGACCAATAGCTGGATGAGTTTAGAACTGCTGACATCCCACTTTTGAGTATGTTTACAGATAAAGCAACTTTAAATATTATGAAAACTGTAGATAGCCAAGACTGGTATGCATAATGCTTTCATGTCTGTTTTTCTCTACTTCTTTATTTCACAGCTGCACAAGAATTTTCAGCAAACAGGGAGGTACATGCTTAGAGATTGGAGAGACTCAGAGAGGCAAGGGGTATATATGCAGCACAAATGAACATGATTGTATTAAATATATTGGTATTGTATAGACTAGTAGCAACATAAGCATGCATGCTTTCTTCTGTAGCTCTTGGTAATTGTATTAGGCAAGTGTTAGGTGGATTTAATTCCCACACGTAACCTATACATTCAGATTCAAAAATTTCATTTTTAAATTTTAATTGCAGCAATATTGGTTTAATGACATATTGTTAAGCTAATCCGTACTATATTTAAAAGAATATAAAGAATACCAGGATATTCAATGGATTACATGTAACAATTCACAATCCTTTTTTGGTTTGGGAAAGCTGTATGGCTAATATAATAATAAAAGTATATTTATTGTAACCCCAACCCTTATCTCTTTTTTTAATGGAAACACACCATTCTGATGTCATACTTTGCTGACAAGAAATGAAATGCTTTTCAACACAAGGAGGTTAGGCAACTTCTGCCACCTCAAAACCCAGAACCTATGAGATGACACCTGGCAGTACTGCCTCCTCCCCTGCACTACCTGGCCCATTCACTTTAGGTATCATTGCCCTTGCTGCAGCTGCATGTGTATCCTCTGGGAGTATTGTGGAAAAGGTGATTACATCACCCAACAGGAGTTGGCAGGGATGGTGCGTGATATCATAGCTACTGGCATTGGTGCCTGCATCAGTCACATGGGCAGGTTGCTCATTAGAATGGAAATGAGACTTCCATGTGAAGCAGTCTCACAGAAAACTAAGGAAGGGGACAGTGATGACAGTTCTGAGGGTGAGGACTAGGTTCTCACTGTCCCCATGCTTGGCTGGCATGTGCCTCTAATGTCCCCTACCCAGCCACAATCATGATTACCCCTAACCTCTTGTGTCCATCATCATCCTTGCGTCTGAAATGTTTGTCCTGTTTGTCTGCACCTGCTTCCTCACCTACCCTACCTAACTGATCCTCACATTCCTAGGTCCTTCTCATCATTCCTTTCTTTTTGAAAGCCCAAAAAATGGGCACCTGCCCCACAAAACAATCTGTTCCATTATATAGCTCTCCACTTCACATATGTGCCTCTCGGCACATTTGATTTGGTCCAATTGATTATACAGCGTTATTGCACTGTTGTCACCTATCTGCATTGTGATGACAGTCCAAATTCCTTCACTTCTCTATACATGTTCACATTACGATGTTGAAGAAGTGGATATTTATGGTTCTTTCCTAATTGTCGCAACAAAAGGCTCTGCACATACGGAAATGCATGGCCAAACCATAGATAATTCAAAACACCAGAGGCCAGCATAGAGAGTACATTAAGCACTTGTAGACATATATTAAGTATGATTTACATGAAATACTTTATTCAGACCAGTTTTGGCTACCCAGCCTTCTTCAGTGAAACAGCATTACAAATAAATGCATGATGAAACTATATATACACACCCCCAACCAATAACAGACACGGTCCAACCCAGAAATGGCAAGTACTTGGAATATGTATATGAAACAATGAATGTAGGTTCATAATTTGTGACAATAATACATATACATATGTAAATAACAAAATACATATGAAAAAGTTATTTGTACATATATAAACATACAGACAAACAGCATATATATATATATATATATATATATATATATATATATATATATATATATATATACAATGGTGATGGACAGGTTGACAAACGAGATCAGATAGGAGTCCCCATGGACTATGATGTTTGCAGATGACATTGTGATCTGTAGTGAGAGTAGGGAACAGGTGGAGGAGACCCTGGAGAGATGGAGATATGCTCTAGAGAAAAGATGAATGAAGGTCAGCAGGACTAAGACAGAATATATGTGTGTGAATGAGAGGGAGGATAGAGGAATGGTGAGGATGCAAGGAGTAGAGGTGGCGAAGGTGGATGAGCTTAAATACTTGGGTCAATAGTTCAGAGTAACGGTGAGTGTGGAAGAGAGGTGAAGAAGAGAGTACAGGCAGGATGGAATGGGTGGAGAAGAGTGTCAGGAGTGATTTGTGACAGACGAGTACCTGTAAGAGTGAAAGGGAAGGTCTACAACAGGGTAGTGAGACCAGCTATGTTATATGGGTTGTAGACAGTGGAATTGACAAAAAGGCAGGAGTTTGAGCTGGATGTGGCAGAGTTAAAGATGTTAAGATTTGCACTGGATGTGACAAGAGTGGACAGGATTAGGAATAAGTATATCAGAGGGTCAGCCCAGGTTGGAAGGTTTGGAGACAAAGCCAGAGAGGCAAGATTACGTTGGTTTGGACATGTGCTGAGAAGGGAGGCAGAGTATATTGGGAAAAAGATGCTAAGGATGAAGCTACCAGGTAACAGGAAAAGAGGAAGGCCTAAGATAAGGTTTATGGATGTAGGGAGAGAGGACATGCAGGTGGTTGGTGTGACAAAGCAAGATGCAGAGGACAGGAAGAAATAGAAACAGATGATCCGCTGCGGCGACCCCTAACGGGAACAGCCGAAAGAAGATGATGATGATATACACAAAAGTGTAATATATCTAAAAACATATACACATGTATAAAACACAACAGAAAATAACACAATGATCTGTGGTGTCCTTCCTATGCATACAAAAAGGATATTTGATACATATATAAGCTTATAAGCAAACTACATGTATATATATATATATATATATATATATATATATATATACAAAAAATGTAATATATATAAAAATGTAATATATATAAAAATATATATACACATATATAGAACACCCCCAAAGTTAACAAAATAATCTGTGGTGTCCTTTCTATAAGTGGTCATTGAGTCCTGGGGAAAATAGCGCTCCTAAATTAATGATCCAATATTTTTCTTTATGATTAAGGATAGTATGCCAGCCTTGTCGGTTACTCATATCTCCAATAATTCTATCTATTATCATAAACCTGAATTCAGCATTAGCATGTTTGGTACTATGTCTGTATAGGGCATTTGTTTCCCTTTTGTTTCAGATATCACTTCTGTGCTCCGACATCCTGATTCTCAATGAACGAGAGGTTTGGCCCACATAAAAAGCAGAACATTTGCATGTGGCCAAATATACTATCCAGCTGCTGGCACAATTTCCAAAAACCCTGAGATCATATTCCCTGCTGGTGTTTGCACTAGTAAATTGTTTCAATTTACTCACAAATTGGCATGACCCACAGTGTCCACAAGGGAACATTCCCAATAATTTGTTCCCAGTCATGGTCAATTGTTTGTATACTGCTCCCCCACTCTCTTTATGCTTATAGTGCGAAAAATGAGCACTTAAAGTTCTTCCACATCTATAAGAGAATTAGCATCTGGGGCCCAAACATTCCCTAAGTTGGTCATTGGCCAGAAGTATATTCCAATGAGTATCTAGCACATTCCTAATGATTTTATTGTTATGTCCATAGGTTGTCACAAACCTAAGATTTTGACCTTCTTGTGTTGTCCTACGCTGTTTATACTCCAACAGTGTGTACCTATCTTGAGCAGAACTCCAATCACTGGCAATGGCAATACCTGACTCCCTGTATCCCCTATCCAAAAACCTTTTACATAAATCCTGTCTGGCATATTCAAACTCCTGTTCAGATGAGCTGATTCTTTTAATATGCATAAATTGTGACTTTGGAATGTTGCGGATGGTGTGGCGGGGATGCATACTAGATGCATGGAGCAAGCTGCTGTATTGTGGATATTTGTGAAACATCTTTGTACTAAGCGTATGATCCTCATCCCTATAAACAGTAACATCCAAAAAATTAATAGTGTCATGATGTGATGTAAGAGTAAACTCAATACCCCACAAATTATCGTTAAGATATTCCAAAAACTCCTGTAAATATACCACATCTGCCCGCCACACCATCCAGCAATCATCCAAATATCTGCGCCAGATATCTATTTCCACTTGGTAGATGTTATGAAGGGGATCATAAATCATGCATTCCTCAAAAAAAGCCATAAACAGATCTGCATATATGGGGGCAAAAGAGACCCCCATGGCAGTGCCCTGCAATTGCCAATAACATTCACCCTGGAAGTAAAAGACATTTTTGTTCAAGACGTGTTCTGCCATACATACCAATAAAGTATTGAAACCAGGAAGGTACAGAGAAGCATGTTCCAACCAATAATGTAAGGCTTGTAAACCAGCCCAATGGGGAATACTAGTATATAATGCCTTTACATTCAGGGTGCACATCAGCCATCCAGTCTCAAGTTGTGTGTTTGATATGATTTTGAGAAATTGTGTGGTATCCTGAATCCTTGCTCTGACTGAAGTCAATAATGGTTTTAAATACTTGGTCAGGAATATTGACAGGGGTTCAGTCAGAGAACCAATACCCGACACAATAGGTCTGCCTGGAGGCTGGGTGAGTGATTTGTGAATTTTTGGGAGTAAATATAATATTTGTTTTTGCGGATCCATTACGGTAAGATGGTTTCAAGTAGAACTATTAATAATTAATAATACCTTCCTCCACTGCCTGATTTATGAATGTATTGATCTCTCTCTTGAATATGGGGTTGGGTCTATGGACATTAGCATATAGCATCTTGGGTTGGAGAAATGACCCATAAAAAAACTTTCACTTTTTATCCTCTGCATTTGCGCAGAGTTTGGCATCACACAACAGTGCTGAGCAGTGATGAATGGCTCTATATGGCCTATGTCAAAACCTGGTGAGTTTTTCGCATTAGTCACACTAGTTAGGTTATCATGTGCAATCTTGCTTAAACTTGCGATAAAGGAACACAGAGTTAAACCAGAGTAAAGACACTACTTTGAAACATTTTCTTTGACAGTTATTTAGACTGCTGCATGTAACAAAATGTAACTTCCTATGTGAAGTGCTGACAAAGAACACTTGACTGAAGACTTTTTTATTGCCAATAGCATCAAGGGTTTGATTCCAGATGCACCATTTCACATCATTTCTTAATGTGATGTTACATTTGTATATGTTTAATTACCCATATCTTAACATTTGCCACTGTTATGAGCGCTCATGGAAATATATTGAATACTGGCCCAAAATGAGTATTTGAGGTGACTTCCATCACATATTTACCCAACCTTGTTCTGCTTGTCTTAAGCCTGCTGTCCCACTCCTAACCTTTCATTACCCCTACATCAGTCACTTCATGCTACACAGCATGGCAGCTTAATAATGAGAACAGACCAATAACATGTCACGAATGTTTACATTACAACAAACATTGTTGTGTATGTTCATCTCTTCTTGTATTCATCCCTTCACTCCCACCACTCCTTACTTATGTGTATCTATTAGGTTGATGGATGTACAGGTCATCTCATGGTTTCTGTATACTGACATGATTTTACTGATGGAAAATACAAACATGTTACCTTGATTCAATAGTTTATCAGTGCTCCTGTAGTGTGCAAGGTTTAAAAGCTTCTGTAGGATTCTCCTTGTGTCATGTTCAGGTAATGATGGATGATTTGGTAAAATGTGATGGGGAAACTGTCCTTACTGTGAAGAATCATACTGCACACACTTAGGATATCCAGCCTACACAAATAATTAGCATACCTGCCGAGTCATAATAATCATTTAAAAAGTTGTACCACTCCTTGCCATTTCTAGAAAGCTGTACACACAATTAACTTGTGATTTGCAGTGAGGGAGGCCTGCAAAATAGCTAAAACTTGTACAACTGTATTGAGACAGGCATTACTGATAACATTTGGGGAAGAAACATTCTTTAGTGTAATAGATAGTGACATTTACAGTCCTGATCACATTTACTTAACTTTTGTCATCCCAACACCATTTCTAAAAAAAAGATAATAATCTGGATTTAAATTCTAGCTCACCTGCATTCTGAACAGAAGTTCCCATTCTTATAGACTGTGCCATGGAGTAAACTAAACAGCAGGTGTATTTTCCACACTCAGAAGTGTCCCCAGTGCTGATGCCCATGACTGATTACTGAGCATGTTTGTGAGAAAGAAGGCAAACCAAATTATGTCTTACACTTTTCAACTTAAGCCTGGAGCTGCATTTGTTCAATACTTATCATCGCACAAATGGGTAAGACAATGGCAACATGTATTACTGTAATAAAACCATCACCACAACACTTCAAATATAGACTACATCATGGACATCAAAGTATCTGCCAACAATTTTTCCCCTAATATATTTTGCAATTTACTTCACAAGTTCAAGTTTAATTAATGAAATGCAAATCATGCAGGCACTGACACTGCCATCATCCACACAAAGTCAGTTTCTCGGTGACGTGTTATATAAATAATTGAGTAGTATGGCTTAATCTGGTTACTGGGCTGTTATTTTCCATTATATGGAAAGACATTTACAAACACAAGAGGAGAAGAGCAAGGGCATTTTTGCAGACTGAACACCTACTTTGTGATATTCATGTATGTACTGCAGCAATGCACTTATAAATGATATATCAGTACCTGGGCCATTGTCAAGCATAAATGCACTGTTACATTTGGTATGGGTTTATACTGAAACCAGACATTGGCCATCCATGATCATATCACATGTATATTGTCAGTAAATTCTATTAATGTGTTCATCACTTCATTGGAATGTAAAAACACAGACCTCCACACCTGCAGTACTGGTCTGTCCAAAGTGTAAATGTGTGAATGTGTGAGTGTATGTGTGTGTGTATGTGAATGTGCTATCTAAACAACATCCTGACAAACAGGTACATGTACTGGTCAGTTCTGCAAGATGCATTCATGAAAGCTTCTTTCAAATACGTTAACAGGATGTATTTAAATGTATTTTTTGCAAAATGCAACCACACAATCTTATCCCAAGTCCTGACTTTGCACACAAGTCTCATAAGAGTATATGTTACCTGCGACACTATGCTATGACATCTCTGTAAAGAGCATTGTGATACCGATAAAATGAAATGTCTGCACTGGTGCAAGTGTTAAGTACTATGTTGTCCAGCTTGTGTAACTAGTTATTAGAGGATCAAATCTCATGACATTCAATGTGTGTCTGTAGTTATAAGTGCTTGACTACAGGTCCTGCTGCCTTCCTTCAAGTATCATTCAGAAAATACTTTAACACTGGTACATGACTCCACAGCAATTTCATACAGCCCTCCTAACATCTTCCTCTCACCATACACTGATGATATCATCCTCTGGAAAGTGTACTCTGATACTATTAAAACTGGACTTGTGCTGTGGTACTAACTTTAATTACTGCATTTTTTAGCTTGTGTAACTAGATGTGTAGGGGTTTTAATCTCAAAGCAGTCAACTTGAGTGTCTGTGTGTGTGTGCGTGTGTGTGTGTGTGTGTGTGTGTGTGTGTGTGTGTGTGTGTGTGTGTGTGTGTGTGTGCGTGTGTGTGTGTGTGTGTGTGTGTGTGTGTGTGTGTGTGTGTGTGTGTGTGTGTTCATTCAACTATTAGTCTGGAGACTATTTTACACTGGGATGTTAGTCTGTGTTACACAATCCTCCCAACATCTTCTTCCCATCATACACTGATGATGTCATCCTCTATAAAGTGCACTCTGACAGTGTTAAACTCAGACATCTGTGTTGGTGCTAACAGTAAAAATATGTTCTCTGACTTATATAAATAAATAGTTAGGGATTCTAATCTCCTAGCAGTCTATTTTGATGCATGCTCATTCAACTATCAGTGTGGAGAGAATTTTACATTGGGATGTGAGTCCACATCTATACCAGACACTCCTCCAAAACATCTTCTCAGCAGACAATGATGATGATGTCATTCTTTTTAAAGTGCACTCTGTAACTGTTAAAGTCAAACATCTGTGTTGTGTGTGGTTGGTGGTATATTACAGTCATTGTATGATGCTTTGAATCTCTTTATATTTGACTCCCACTCAGGAGAAAATTTTACATAGCCTCGTGAATCCAATTTCCCCGTTCCCTCTGTACACATAACATACTTTCTGTGGAACACTGAGTATGTCATCATCTGAAGGATGCATACACACATGGTGAAGTAGATTCCCTACATTACCCAGTGCAAGCCATCTCCAGACCATTGAATGTGTGATTATTAATTCTGTCACGAGGTGGTGTGCATGTTATATATGGACAGAGACAATCTGTAATAAAATCAAACACATACACACATATGCACATACATATAATATCTTTCACCATATAGATATAGCAATTTTAGTTTAAATAGTAAAATAATGGCTTGAATTTTATGTGCTCTTGACCTTCAGCCTAGTTATGCCTTATGGCCTTCTGAATATTGCACATATCAGTGCTATCATCCACATGTGCTATGTTGAGATGTGGATGTACTGTAGCCCTCACAACAGTGCATACGTCTCAGCCATAACAAATTCCTCAGGATTTACCAGTTTTGAAGGCAAAATAATGGGGTGCCATGAACTGCCAAGTGGCTTCTTCAATTTCTGATTTTTTTTATTTTTATTTACAATTTTAAGTTATTGCTGATGCCACCACACATCGCCAGCATATTCTGCAACATCATCAATATAGATAGCAATTTTAGTTTAAATAGTAAAATAATGGCTTGAATTTTATGTGCTCTTGACCTTCAGCCTAGTTATGCCTTATGGCCTTCTGAATATTGCACATATCAGTGCTATCATCCACATGTGCTATGTTGAGATGTGGATGTACTGTAGCCCTCACAACAGTGCATACGTCTCAGCCATAACAAATTCCTCAGGATTTACCAGTTTTGAGGGCAAAATAATGGGGTGCCATGAACTGCCAAGTGGCTTCTTCAATTTCTGATTTTTTTTATTTTTATTTACAATTTTAAGTTATTGCTGATGCCACCACACATCGCCAGCATATTCTGCAACATCATCAATGTGCAGTAGTGTGCATAATGACATTAGCTTCATGAGGCAGTGCCTGACCGCCTATCAGACTGGGAGACTGGGGTGAGACTTTCAAACAGTGGGTGGTGAGCATCAGATCTAAAGGATGGTACTTGAGTGAGAACATGTGGTACACCCACTACTGCAACCAAGGCAATGCCATGTTGTATGGAACAACTCTAGGTAAGTACAGTGGATGCAAGTGCAGTCAGTCTTGCTTAAATCAGTCACCTTTCTTGTATTTGTGATTTACATGGGTTTGTTAAAGAAATTGACAGTTCTTAGTTTCAGTATTTTTAAGACGGGAAGGGACTTTAGCTTGTGATGTTCTTGTGCCCAATCCAGTACTCGAAAGTGTTGTAAAAGTTTTGCTTTGGCATATACACCAAAAGTGAGTGTGTTTGTTGTAGACAAGCAATTATACTTTATAACTTTGACTGATTAAGTGGGAATTTGGTCAGTCGGTAAGTTACATAGCAAGCACTTCATTCAGTCACTTTTACTAGAAAGAAATAGCATCTGGGTAAAACCATTAATTGTAAAGTTGGAAAATACTGCTATCTCTGCTGGCTGGGTTTCATTCGGAGGAAATCAGTAAATCCGTATGAATGTATGAAGATTTTGTTATCGTTGGTTTGGGTAATACATGTCATAAACCTGTGAAAGTCATTAAGACTTCAAATCAGTACTAAAACAAACATATGCTTTTCTTTTTTACTAGAGACTTTATACAGGAAAAGAATGTTAAAAGTGTATTCACTGATAAAAGCATACATATCAGCTCCAATTAAAGCAAACACTTTTACAAACATTGTGCACTATTTTCCTGCATGTAAGGTTTTCCTCTGTATGGTGATCCTGAGCTCTGTCACTTCTATTTTAAAGCAGAAAACAGCTATGTCAATGTTTTGCATCCCCCAACACACACACACACACACACACACACACACACACACACACACACACACACACACACACAAAAATACCCAGTCATTGCCATCAGACTGTGCCCATGATAGAAGCTAAGCTGTCCAGTCTTCCATCAGATGTGTGGTCCATGTTCTAAATGGAGATCACACCTTTCAATGAATCAGGGGCACTTTCAAAAATATTAGTATTATTAACTTGTCACATTGACAGAGTAAGAGAATGTGAATTAATAGGCATTTTCAGAAGTCTTAATTATTATTATTTATTAAGTTTAATTCACTACCTTTTCTGCAAAACTCACCAGTTTTAGGATGGATTAAGAGGGGGCAGGGCTAATATTTTCATCAAACCAGGGACATTTGAGAGGTATGATGGGGATACCTGATATATTCATCCACTGAAGGGGAACAGAAAGCTGCTGAAGTGTATGTGTGATCAGTTTACAGCTGTACTGTACATCCGCATTGTTGCAGTCTTCCTTGAACTTACATTCAGTGTAAATTACAGTCCTTCCTTGGCTATAAGACTGAAGGACATACTCCGCAGCAGTGGCACTTCTGTTTAGGGGATAGTTTCACAGTGTGGGGGCATAGCATGTTCAAATTGCAGGAGACCATAATAAACAAGCTACCAAGTATTGTTGTGCTGATTATCCCTGCAGAAAATGCTCTATATTTCTGTTTTCATTTTCAGCTGTTAGCAGCAGTAAGACAGGGTTGGCCCTGGAACTCAGAACTGTTTAGACTGATAAACATACTATCAAAAAAGCATGGCTCAAATGATAGGGAAGAAAAAGTCTTACAAGTTTGTTTTTCACCTGTTACAAATTTCAGTCATTATATGCATTGCTTTGCAGCAGGACAGTAACAAATAACATACATAGCTCCTCAGTGACTCTATTCAAGTGCAACCTTGACAACTGGATGGTTGAATCACCCCAGGGGTTGCACCTGTGTCCCTCATGAACAGGGGTAGTCAATACTGATCACAACGTCACTCTGCTAACAATGACCATCTAACTATGGTCAATAAGGGTATTCATGTTTTTACATGGCTAGGCTGGTAAAGGCCCCAGGGCCATTAGCCTAGTAATCTCCTATGAATCTATGCACCTATAAACCTATTCAGACCTCCCAACATCTTCTCTCCTACATCCAGTTTTGATGTCATGCACTATACATTTTCCTGCAACTTTGTAAAATTCAGACTTGTGCCATGGCACTTGTGTAAAATACTGGGATCTGTAGATTGTATACTTAGATAGGTAGGGGGTTTGGTTCTCACTGTGTTCAGCTGTGTATGTATTTGTGTCTATCTAGCCAGAAGAGCATAAGTGTGCATCTTACAATTACTGCTGCAATCCCATGGCGACAGTATTTTGACACTTGCACATGCCTATACATCCATTTCATGCATGGCCATCCAACATCTTCTCTCCAACATTCACTGCTGATGTCATCCACTATAAGTTGTCCTGCAGCCTTCCAAAAGTCAGACTTGTGTCATGGCACTTGTTTAAAGTACTGAGCTCTGTAGTCTGTATACTTAGATAGGTAGGGGGTTCTCTTCTCACTGCAGTCAATTGGGGTGTGTGTGTGTGTGCTTGTGCACTTGCCTGACATTACAAAGAGCTTTTTACACCAGCATATGGGACACTTTTATTACCATATTCTGCTCACCAGCCATTGTTGATGTCATCAGTTATAAAGTGTTGCCTGAGACACTCCAAGTTAGATTTCAGCTGTGGTGCTAGCCTTAAATACATAGTTCTGTAGTCTGTGTACTTGGGTAGGGGATCTTTTCTCAATGCAGTCAACTGGTGTGTGTGTGTGTGTGTGTGTGTGTGTGTGTGTGTGTGTGTGTGTGTGTGTGTGTGTGTGTGTGTGTGTGTGTGTGTGTGTGCACTTGCTTGACATTACAGAGAGTCTTTTACATCAGCATGTGGGACACTGTTATTACCATATTCCCCTCAGTCACTGCTGATGTCATCAGCTATATCTGATTTGTGGATAGACACTATTCCCACCAGGGCAGGGACAGAGACTGGCCGGGAGACCAGGCAGAAGTCACCTATTTCTATACAACACAGATTACAGTAACATGGCTTTCAGTCTATCCACACACATCATGACATGGTGTGTAGGCCTTGTGTTTCCTTAACGAGAAACCCCTGTGGTCTCTCCAGCTGCTGCATGTGTCTGGTGAGGTACATGCAAAAGAGGGCATTATACTATATTAGTGTTCTGATGAGGTTTGAGTACAGTGCTGCAATATTCTGAGATCTGAATATAATGACATGACTTATGATGTGCACAACATATGCTTTCAGTACTAGTGTGGGCACTTGGTGGTCAAAGTTCAGATTGATATCTATGTGTGTTTCCAGGTCTTGCAGCACTGGGTTTTAGCATAGAGGGACTGTTGTTGATGCTGTAATTATCAAGGAATTCCAATTTGCAAAAGGAGAAAATAAAGACACATTTTTGCATTTATTTGTAGTCTGCGTGGCTTTGTCACCAATTATTTGTCTGTGTTATCCCCTCCTGTAGTATGTTATCATCATTGTTGTACTCAATGATTGCACTCAATATGCAATAATCAGCAAATAAACCAAAGGCTGTATACTTTAGCCTGAATTGTCAAGAAATAAATTTTAAACAGTAAAGGGCCAGTAATGGGACTGTCATCCCTCTACACAAAGGTGAAGCGTCCACCGATCCAGGGAATTATAGACCCATTAGCCTAATTATCTTAATCTGCAAGGCATGGAATGGATTATCATGGACCTCATTAACAAGGACATTGACAACCTCCAAACACTTGATCCCACACAGTTTGGCTTCATCAATGGGAGGTCATGTCGGCTTTGAGACAGTCAGCAAAGCCATGGATGAGGGGAAGATGGTGTACACTGCCTACCTTGACCTGGCCAAAGCCTTTGACACTATTCACCACTCAGGCATAATAGATTAACTCTCTCAACTAGTCATCATTCCATATGCTACCAGATGGGTAGTAAACTGGCTCACTGATAGAACCCACGTAATCAAAATAGGGGAAGCCACCTCAAGTAGTAGACCCTTAACAAGTGGCATACCCCAGGGTTCGGTCTTGGGGCCCCTGTTATTTGGGATATATGTTTCTGAGGTGCAGGCCAAAACCAGTGGAGCTATGGCAACTTCTCCAAAAGCTGAAATCCACCACCTTGGCCACTGATAGTCTACCTGCTAACTACCTAAAAATAGTTCTTGATGCCTTATCTTACCCTGTCTCCATCCTTATCAACGTTCTATACAGGAAACCTACATCCCACACCTATGGAAAGTCTCTCATATTATTCTGCTACATAAAGGTGGCAACTCTATTGACTTCTCCAATTACCATCTCATTGCCATTCTGTCTCCCTTATCCAAACTGCTTGAGAAATGCATTCATTTTCAAGTCATGCAATTCTTGCACACACACAATCTCCTCTCCAGTACACAGCATGGCTTCCGGCCATATCATAGTACAACAACTGCTCTTCTTTCCTTCATAAATTTTATTAGCTAACATAGAAATAATAATAACTTTGTATCAGCTGTATTCTTAGATCTCTCCAAGGCATTTGACATGATATCACATTTGAAATAAATTGACACAATGGCCTCCGTTAACTATTGCCTGGTTCAAAAATTATCTCTCAAACAGGTATCAATCTGTTCTTTGGGATGGTGAACTATCTCTTTACTGCCAACTACTATAGGTGTACCCCAAGGCTCAATATTAGGACCACTCCTTTTCACTATATTTACAAATAATCTTCATAACACCACTCATCATGCTACTCTTACACAGTATGCAGATTATTCCACCCCAATCTGCTCAGCTCCTTCACTTACCACACTACAGCAACTCACACAGGAATCTTTTAACTCTTTTGAATCTTGGATTAATGATATTCATCTTATCCTAAACCCCAGTAAGGCAAAACTGCTCCTATTCCCCCATGAAAGCCAAATCTATCCCTCTCTCCTTCACCATAACTTCCAAAAATTGTACTGTAATTTCTCCTTCTCCACACACTAAGTTACTCGGTGTTGAAATCAACAATAACTTACACTTTGATGTTCATATCTCACAAACCATTACAAAGGTCCATAAAAAATGAGAACTCTATGTAGACATAAAAAGTACCTCTCTGATAATGCGTGGATCACCCTAGCACAAACCCACCTTTTATCCACTCTGCTGTATGCCACAATTCTTACCCATATTAGAAAAAAAAATCTAACCAGACTGGAGGCATGTTATAATAAAATAGCTAAGTTTCCTAACAACTCCTCTTTCAGAAGCCACCACTGCCAGGCTCTACAGAGCCTAAAGTGGCTTGAACTTCCACAATTACTTCTTTATCAACAGCTTGTCATAGCTTACAATATTTTAAAGCATCCTGATAAAACCCCTGCACTAGGTCACCTTATCACTCCCTACATAGAAAAATGCACTCTATGCTCAAACAAAAAATCTCTTCTCTGCATTGCTAGAGTCAACAACACTGCAGGGAAAGCCCTATTCTCTCATACCAAAGCTAAGGCCTGGAGCAACCTTCCCCAGTCTATTACATCTATCCCCACTATCACCCAATTTAAAATCTCACTCAACACTCATCTGATGAATACCTGGCTATGCTCTTGCATCTCACACAATTAACAAATAAGACTCAGACATCTAACCTAATTGCCAAACTCAGGTCACTCTGAGGCACTGTCCAAAAGACATTGCTATTATTTGCTCTCATTTTTTACTCTTGATGTTTTGATGTAAATAAGTTGTTTTACTTTTCCTCCATGCAAATACTTAACTATATTATCCTATGTTAAGGATGGTTGATGGATTTTGTTCAAATATTTCTCTCTTGATTATTGTCTTTAATATACCTACAGTGTATTTGTATTTACTGTCTTGTTCATATTATGATAGCTTCATTGTATTAGTATTTACTGTCTTGTTCATATTATGATATTTTAACTGTCTTTCTTTTACTGTGAAGCTTTTCTCCCCGGGCCTGTGCTGTAAATGGACCTGTGTCCAGTTGGACTTTCCCGGTAAACAAATATAAAATAAATAAATCAGCAGCTGGAGAGACCACAGAGGTTCCTCACCAGGAGAATCCAGGGCCTCAAACATCTACCATACACAGATAGGCTAAAAGCCCTGGACCTCTACTCAGTTTCATACAGACTCTTCAGAGGTGACCTCTGTCTGGCATACAAGGTGATCATGGACCCCACCTTGATGAGACTGCTGCATATCCGCAAGTCAAGCTCCACTCTAGTAACCCACACGCATGGCCTCAACCTGGTCTGTGACATCAACAAAACTTGTTGGCGGGAAAGATTTGTGTCCCAGAGACTCCCTCATCTGTGGAATAGACTCCCTCTCCACATCAAGCAGAGTACTTCTTTACCCCTTTTTAAATGCAACCTGGATAACTGGATGGGAAACAGAAAATATACCCCTGAGATTCCACCCATGTCCTTGGTGGACAAGGGCATTGAGTGCTGATTTGTTTAAACATGGGCTAAACTCTTGGCTAGGCTTATAAGGGCCTCAGGGCCAATAGCCTAGTAAACTCCTATGATCCTATGAAGTACAGATCCCTGGAGTATGTCAATGGTGACAGCTCTACTGGTGGTACAAGTTGATTCACCAACTTTCACAGTATGTGTTCTGTTGGTGAACTAATTGGCTACCCATCTAGTGATGTAAAGGTTTATTCTCAGCTGGGAGAGTTTCACAATGATGCCTGCATGGGGGATTGTGTCCAAACCCTAGGCCAGATCAAGGTAGGCAGTATGCACTGTCTTATCTTCATCCAGGCCTATTACACAGAATCAATGGGCTGTGACAACATCACAGATCACCTATAGCGTGACTCAGCACATACACCTTCCTGACATGGTTGAATACACACTTCAGCACACCCTCCACACAGGCTATGTTCCTGTAGAAGGGTGTACATCAACATGCATCCATCTGAGTTGGGGGAAGGCAGCACCCAATGTATGCATGTGCAGACAGATCCTGACTCTCCTCATCTGTGAGGTCATCATGGACCTTTTCTAAGTGAACACTAGTAATATCTTGGCTGTGCGCAACAGACCTGTGTGAATTGTTAATGCTACATCATGTCTGTTACATTTGTTAGACATCCTCAAAGAGGTCATCAAGGTCATGCATGATGACAACACTATCATCCTTTTGAACATGACAAGCCCAAGGCATTTGACGCAAATCCACAGTGAGGTATTCACTCAACATCAACACTGTCAGATGTGGCCATAAACAACTATATCACCAAATGAGGAGACCACTGTATCACACGTGTGGCATCTAAATATGTTGAAATATGTGAAGTGACCTATATCTCAGGTCCAATGATCAGGTCCATACATCGGGGCTCTCTGCTATGCCCTTTCCTGTCCATTATTTAAGTCACATGTGGCCATAAACAACTATATCACCAACTGAGGAGACCACTGTATCACACATGTGGCATCTAAATATGTTGAAATATGTGAAGTGACCTATATCTCAGGTCCAATGATCAGGTCCATACATCGGGGCTCTCTGCTAGGCCCTTTCCTGTCCATTATTTAAGTCACAGACATCTTGTGTCCAAACAGCTGTCGGAAGGAATATGGATTGTGGGCAATCATTGACTCCACCTGTGATATTAGTATAATGCAGACAGTATCAATGCAAACCAAAGATTGCTACCACAGCCATAACAACACCTGCAATGAAACAAAAACATGGCATGATTTGTTACTTCAGGAAAACAAATACACAACCCAAGGATAATGTAGGCATCACACCCTATAATCAGGCCAGTAGGTATGTGACCTCTGTCCTGGGGTAGATGGTATGTGGAACATCCACCACCATGTAGCCAAAGTGTTACTTCCTTGTATGTAACACAATTACTGAGTATGTGAAGGACTTCCACGTCACAGGCCATAATACCTCCATAGTTCACAACCTTCATCACACCAATAATTGAATACAATGCATGCTTCTTCATGTACCTCCCTACACATCTTTCAGTGATGTGTAACTGAAATGTGCCACCCTTACCATAGTGACCTATCACACATGGCCATACCTAGGTATTATTTTTGTGGCAAAAACATTACTGTCTGATGGTGTGAAACCCCCATCAAGTTATTATACCAGATGCATGTATGATACCTGATCCGGGGATGCACACAGTACATACCTGTCTGACAACACTGATGGCATGGGTAATATTCATGACAGTGTGGATTGTGCCATATGCATACATAGATAGATAGATAGATAGATAGATAGATAGATAGATAGATAGACAGATAGATAGATAGAGTCAACTAACCTGTATTGATCATAATGTCACATAAGGGTATAGCAGTGTCCTTCCTAACACATCCAGCAGATGTTACAGTATCAGGACAGTATGCATGATTACCCTTATAGAGTGCAGACATGTCATAATAGTTGTACAAGCATGTTTGTGCAGAAACATCTCTGATCACTCTAAATCACATATGTCAGAGACATGGGATTACTGGTGGTGTTCTGATATTGTCTATAATTGTGGGTGCTTCTTTTACTGTTGTGCATAAGCCTTTACATGTGCCCCACTTGCTGGAGACCTCTGCTGAGATTATACTCATATTCAGGCAACTTAGTTTGCACAGCTTTGTAATATTGTACCCTACCCCAATTGTATATAACATCCCTGATAGACGTCCTCTACATTGTTAATGTAAGGATGGTTATCTCACACAGACATCCCCATTGTTATGTCACCTTCTGTGACAGTCACATAATACACATTTTCACTGTGCAGTCAGTACTGTACCATATTGATATGTGATGGGTGTTGCTGCTACACCCATCTTCTATTGATATGCCCTCATCTGCTGCACATTAGGTTGTTTCCCCTGTCCTCCTTTCCTGTGTTTATTCCTGAAATTCATCTGTGTGTCCCTGTTCAATACATATGCTTCCACTGAGTGTTTATTTTACATGGCAGTCCATGTACCCTTACAGATCATTTACACAACTTCAGTACAGAATGCCTGTAATGGGATTTCACAATACTCTTCACTGTGTACACTATTCTGTACTGTATTTGGACCATATACATAACTATATTGTAAGCCCTGGTAATCATTGTGGCATTCCTTGCAATCCCGCTAATCTACTATGCTCTGAGGTAAACAGGTTTGCTAACTGTGTTGTTTTACAAGGTTTCCTGGCTGGCAACATTGTTGCCAGCCACAGAACCATGCTTATTTACATTTAAACATGGTGCACAGCATGGATATGCAATTAGCACTGCTGCTCACTGCACATCATCCTGCAAACAGGTAAACTCCCTGTAGGTTTCACAGAGTTTATTGAATCCCAGTGAACATCTTCTTCAAGAGTAGACAATATGCTCAGAAGAGTTATTTTAGGGTCATGTTGGTTCAACTATATAAAGAATCTTAATATAGTCAGCAAATCGACTTACACAATTGGGCCTGATTACCTAAAATGCAGTTTGGTAAGGTTATTTAAAACTAGTTTTTTTCCTTGTGTTTTGGATTTGTTCATTCATTCTTCTCTTTTTTTTTTCCTACCACTGAATACGTTGCCGGTCAATTTAATTTCTATAACAGATGGATGGTTACTTATCTTCTGCCTCCAGACACAGGACCTGGACAAGTGGAAGCTTTATCATTAAGAAAAAGACCAGATAATATATCTTTGAACTGACAGCAGTAGAGGGAGTAAAATTAGATCCTATTTTGTAGTTTGAGAAAGTGAACATGGATTGTTATTTGAACCTCACTAGTGGGAGTGAGTGAGAGTGTGTGTGCGTGTTTGTGCATGGTAATGTTAGCTAATTTAAGTACCATCACGTGGTTCAGCAACAATCTGGTTTTATTAAGTGGGATGCTAATCTGCAGACACAGAAATATTACAAAAAACATTTATGTGTTTTAGTCAGCAACAGATTGCAGATGCAGTAGTCTCATCTGCCCTTGTTATTTAGGCAAAATCAAGTTGTGGTCTCCCAAACAGGATGACAATATTATGGCTCTGAGCAAAGGCTACCCATTACAATAAAAGCATCTGAGAAAGTTTTGTTTTTCTCTCTTCTAGACCCCACCTTGTAGGGCACATAGCAGTAATATATAGGAATAAGTTTGACATGCCCATCTAGTTGCCAGATATTGTTGTGCATCTTTTCATTGGAGGCTAGCCTATCTTCAATCAGTGACCCGCTATCTTGGGAGGCTTTTTCAATTGTATATAGTTGTTTTTATTTTTGTTGAACATTTCTGGGAAATAAGCCTTTGATTTATCTTTATCTGAGCAGAGACTTATTTTAATTTTATTTTTTTTCTCCTCTGTAGCTGACCACGCCCACTGGGCACTCTTTCATATGCCTGGACTTAATCAGATGCATACTCAGGGTTAATGAAGAGATTGAGGCACTCTAGTGCCAGCTCAGCATTATATTGCTGCCAGGAGCTTTCTTCTTTATGTCCTAACATCCCAATTTCACTGCAGGAACACCTGTAGTTTCTATTGGTGGACATGCAATGGGGACATGTAGTGTATTGTCTTGCATCTGTAGTGATTCAGTCAATGGCCCCCAACATTTTCACATCTATGGACATACTCCTTAATGCATCCTCAGCCTTTACCAGGGACCAAACAGAAGGATTTTGCAATAGCACACTCGTCCTTTCCCCTGCCACAGCTGAGACAACTGATCTTGTAATTGAATTTGGATTGTCCAAGCCATTGTCAGAACTTTATTCATCTGTGTCATGGCACAGCTATGACTTTATTTTTAAATGTGCTGTGTACATGAAGTGATCGATGGTCTAATCTGCATGGTGACAACTCCTGGAATCACAGTAGGAATATACTTTGCAGGTAAAAGAAACTGACACAAACGCCTGGATTCATGAATCCTCCGTGTAAGACTAAATAAGTCTTACTCAGAGGCTGCAGTTGAATGGTATGACGTCAGCGTGCCATGAATATACATGAGGGCACACTGACTCAACCGTAAGTCTTACACGGACCGTGCAGGAAAGCAGGGGGTGTGTCTGACTGCCGAGCAGTCTAAATGTCCACGCCCCTGCAAGGGTTCGAAAAGTAAAATGAAAACACGCAAGAGCGAGTCCGCTCAAATGTCCTTGCACCCAGCACCACACTCCCTGACATTGTAAACCCCCATCACAGTTATAAAAAGTAAAACATTAATTTTATTTTTTTTTAAATTCCCAAAATAGCTGCCCGTATTTGCACGCGTGTGCGCGGGTGTGCCCATTACTTAGCTGTAGTTAGCAATTCCGACATGGAAGAGCATAAGAAAGAAATGTTTATGCAAATCACACCAAATAGCAATAGTGTAATGGTAGAGCGTTCGCACACAGAGGAGGCATTCCCAGTTTGAGTCCCACCACTCGCCTTCTTATTTATGTTTTAAATCAGTATATGAAATAATACCTGACATATATGATTAAAATATTAGTAAAAAGCAGTGAAATGGCCTATGTATCAGTGAACAAAATATATATTTTTAAAGGATCCTGATGTATAATTGCCCACAGTTAAGCAGCGCTTTACCCAGAGCAATAGAGTTGCCCAGAGTTAAATAGTGCTTTACCCAGTGGAAGAGAGTTGCCCATAGTTAAATAGCGCTTTACCCAGTGCAATAGAGTTGCCCATAGTTAAATAGCGCTTTACCCAGCACAATAGAGGTGTCCATAGCTAAATAGTGCTTTACCCAGCGCAATTGGTTTGTGCGGAGGTGCGCGCCGCACCAACTGGGGCACCATAGGGCAATGTAGAGCAACATAGAGCAAAGTTGCTTAAACACAGCCACAACCCCTAGCCTGTCTGAACAGTATTAAAATAAAATGAATGACAAGGTTCGAACCCAGGACTCTGTGCACCATAATCAAAGTACTGAACCACTAAGCCATGACAGCTCAGGAGAAGCAGCCACTGTTAACATACATATACTTAGAAATGGTAGATTAACCATTAATAAGCAGGTCTGCAGTCAGCTGAGAATTTTCAAAAACGGCCAATCACAAAAAAGTGCAGGAAATGAGGCATATTTAAGCCCCATAGGTGGGAATATTCGCCATAACTGATTGTAGCTCACATCTGCAGTTAGAATGGCTGGTGCTGGAGAGGGTACATGCTTCTGAGTGCAATGTTGGGGCATCGAGGAGTCGTAATACATGGTTTGGCTCCTTGTTCACTGTCATGAGTCAAGACTCCTGCAGGGCCAGTTCCAAGGGACGGAGTACAAGGCAGAGGTTTGGAACCAGTTAGCTCATGACCTCACCAGTGTCACAGGTGTTCCTCAGACTAGAGAGCAGGTCTGTCACCACCATGCAAACCTGAAGAGACGGAAGCAGGACCACCTGAACCAATGGATACAAGAGGCCTGTGGGATGCAAGATGCCCCACAACTGAGTAGGTAGCCATGGAATGCAATATGTAAGAATTGATAATTGATTCTGTATAATGGATAGGTATGTCTCAATATCCCTTCATTTACTTCACAGCTGCAGGTGACCATGCTGCGAATCAGCAAGCCTATGCAGATAGGCTGCTAAGGCTGCGCCACCAGGCAGGTTAGTGATTATTCTGCATGTATTGTTATATAAAATAGGGGACATAACATGAAAGAAAGTGTTTTAGTCCAATAATACAGCCATAAAATGCCCTGAATAAGTCCTCTGCGTGTACTGTCATATAAAAAAGTCAGAGAGCCAGAAAAAAAAGAGTGTAGTAACCCATTAAGAAAGGTAAAATAAGTCCAGAATAATATCTCTGCAGGTACTGTCATATAAAATGGTACTGTCATATAAAATAAGTGAGCGAGCCTGAAAAAGAGTGTTCTAACCTATTAATAAAGGTATAATATGTCTTGAATATGTCTTCCATATGCACTGTTATATCAAATAAAGGAGCGAGGCTGTGGAAAAGTGTGTAATGTAATTAATAAAGGTATAAAACCCGGAGTGTGTCTGTGTCACTTACTTTGAAATGTTGTTGTACCCTTGCATTATACAAATAGTACTGTTTTAATAAATGCTGGCAACCCAGAGTTGTGCCATCCCATCTAAAGTGGGTGATGGAAGTGCTAGTAGCTGTGAAGCATATATACAGTCCTCAACAGTCAGTTACTGGCTGGCATGCATAAGTAAATCTGGCACACGAGTACCATGTTAATTTGTTCCCCAGAAATGTGAGTGTGCTTCAAGAAATGCAGGGTTCTCTACAAATTGAAGTGAAAATGTCATGTGAAAACATCCAGATATGTAGATAAAGAAATATAAATGAAATCAAGAAATATGTAGCAGTAACATCTGCATCTTGGACAGCTAGTATGTCAGATATAGGTCAGGTATATATTGAACTAGCCAAACCCATTACACAACCTAATGCATGTTGGCAAGTGTAATAATACATGTAGGGGATATACACTTGCAGTCACTAGGAATGTAGTGTAGAATAAAAGTACTTATAAGATGTTAATTGAGGTTTCTTTCTACACCCTACTGTATGTGCATAAACCATGCAATTCCACACCTCAATGGGTATGTGTAATCTCAAATATTTGTTGGGACATATGTCCTATTGTTCTATAAATATTTGCATTCACTTTGATGCATGTGCCCTGTTCAAACACCACAATCATGATGGCCTGTTGCTACCAATCATCCCTGCATGTTGTTAGAATATCCACTGTCGTTCAATATATGCATGTGTTATGCTTGCTCTTCAACTGTTGGAACCTTGGTGTGTTGGGTTAATGGGAATATTACTGCATGCTGTTACAACTTATCTGGAATGCTGTTGTTTATGTTGTAATTAAACACACCTAATCAGAGAACATATGGGAAGGCCAGTCCCAGCGGACCCACCTGTCCCTCCTCAGCTGGCGAATGCACCTGGCACCAGCAGGTCCGGTGCCCAGCCTGGGCTCCATTCCTCCACTGGTCCTGTGCCACCTTCGGGTGGAAGCACTGCAGGGGATGGGGCTCGTCCCCCCCTTGCAAGCGTGGGCGGAGAAGGGCCACCTGTCACCCTTTGAAGGGTCCGGGCTATGGTGCGTAGGGAGATCCAGTGTTCAGTCGCTGATCCCCTATGCCAGCTCGAGGCGAGAGTGGTGCGTCTCATGGGTGAGCCTGCCTATCCTACGCAGCCCCCAGCACAGCCACCCTCAGGGCTGTGAAGGTGCAGTGGTGACTGCCCATGGGTGGGGATCTCAGTTCCACTATTACCATCTGTGGGCTCATGGGGTTGCGATTTCCAAACATCCGTCCCCGTCAATTGTGTTCACCCACCCAATGTGTCATACACCACCCCTGTATGCGTCTTGTTTGTCTTGTCTGTTAACCTCCCCAACCTACCTCCCCAAACATACCTACTTCCTCTACCTCACTTTCCACTCTCACCTGAAAAAAAGAAAAAAGGGCAATATGTACCCACAAAAAAATTACGCCCCATACATAGCTGCCAATTTCGCACACGTTGACTGGACATGTAAACTGATAATTATAATTGGCAGTACAACATACTTTGTTGCCCTCACCCCTCTCCCAGGGGTGGAAGGTTTCAAATATCACTCCAAATTTATTGCATATGCACAGCTGTTGGAAGAACTGTTAAAGAAATGGGCAGGTATGGAACTTCCCTACATCTGTCCTGCACATCCCGAGCTTGTTTACCTACTGTCTGTCCCTCTTTGTACCCCCTTTTTCACCACTTTCCTATCTCCCCATTTTCTTTTCTTTCAAAGAAATTAGCACGGGGTTAGCAGGAGTAAGCACTTTTAAGCAGTAGTAAGCAGGTTTAAGCGAGTGTGCGCATGTGTGCTCTTAGCTAAGCATCGCTAAGCATCGTGCAAACCCGCTTGCAACTGCTTAAAAGTGCCTTAGTCACTCTATGTCACGGCCCTTGTTCTGCTCAGCAGCAAAAGAAAAAACCTCTACCTGTCTCGAACCCCAGACCATTGACACAATAGACTGCATGAATTATGACTAAGCCACAGCCAATATACAACTAACTTGGTGCTGAAATAAATATATGCATTACAATGAGGGAATGTAAATGGAAATTAGGAATGGCATAACACAAATCCTGTTCTGTTGGCCTTTACCAGCAGTTGTTGTGGAATTGCATAACATGACTGTGAAAAGAGAACCAGCCATTCTAGCAGGGAGTTCTGTTACAGTAGCACCTTACAAACACCACACAGTATCAGACCAGGATAAACACTGGCAAAGTTGAATAGGGCAGAGGCCAGACTCCCCAACTGTGACTGCTTTACAGGGATGTCCCTGATTTGTAAACAAATGTTAGCTGTGCCCCTCTGAATTACTCTGAAAAGTACTAACATTAGGCAGAATTGTGGGGAATCACACTTAATGAATAATGTCAATAGGTGAGAGTAGACACTGCTTGCACATCAGAAAAGGTGTAGTAATACATATGCTCCGATTCCCAAGAAAGACTCAACTGCAATATGTCTGTAATATATTGCAGGTGTATCTCACTTACATGTACCCTTCACTGAGGCCATTCAAATATATACCTGAGAGTATCTGAGGCCTGGCAGAGGCAGAAACACACAGGCATATTAGCATTCCTGCTGTTACACACTCTGCAAATAGCTTTGGAAGGAGTTCCACAAGCATGCCCTTATGTAGGAGTACAACACAAAAATATCACAGGAAGTAGCCATGTGCTGCTAGCAAAGAACTGTGACAATGCCATTGCTGAAAAGACTGGTGTGGTGCACAGACAAAGAATAATAGGCTAACCTCTAGCTAACATCTGGATATGTCCACAGGTGGGAGCTATGCAGACAGACTACTTGCCTTGATAGACTAACAGGTACACAGCAACCCTGTATGTTCAGCAAGATAAACCTCACACGATAATAAAAAATGCTCTTTGCAGTTCTGCACCCCTACCCAAAGGTATGACATACCTGTGTATTCAGGCAAAAACAAGGGTGTAGGTAGGCATACTCAGTACTGAATATGTCCAGTTGTGTTGAGCAGCCTGTGCTAATGTCAACACAAACAAACCACAAACTGTTCTGAAGTGAGTAACTTAATAATTACAGTATAGCAGTTCACAAACAGTGCATGTGCCACAGGAATACATTGCAATAACCACATTTGTATGGCAGTTAATTGTCTAATTCTGAAAGAAAGCACATACTCCCATATATCCTGTGTTAGCATTTGGAGGGGTGAGTACATGTCTACACTGAGAAGTGTGTACTGGAAGCAGCAACATTCAGGTTTGAGTACAACATGCATATCACTGGCTACAACCCTAGCTTCAGATAAGAGACATATACCAACTTTCTGACTGACACAACGGTGTCCAGAGCAAACACGCATGGGCCCCACCTTGAAAAGCTGAAAGGGCTATGCCTACCTAACCTAGCATTTTATAGCAGTGGGCTGTAATCACAGTGAGTACTGCAATCACCACACAGCAGGCTGCATGCAACTACTGAATGGTGGGCAGCAATTGGTGCAGAGGCTGTCACATGCACATGTGCAGATACCTAGAAAAGCAGGCTGTACCTGCTGTCCACACATGCAATAATATCATTGCAGGAAGAGGGAGATAGAGAGCAAGAGAGAAACACAGACACAGACAGAGACACAGAGAAAAGAGACAGAAACTGAGACAGAAACAGAAACAGACAGAGAAAACCCAAAACAAACAACCAAAAAAAAAAAAAAAAAAACAACAAAACAGTAACAACAGAAGGAGTAGGGAAAACAAAGGTAAGGTATGTAACTCATATGTATGTGCCGGCATGTAGTAGATGTTTCTGAAGAGTACTCACACACTGCAAATCATCCATATGTGGCAGCAGTACATATCTATCTGTATCTGCACATGTGCATAGGGCAAGGGACATACTGCAACTGTTAGTGAAGGGTGGACACATATATTTCGTTGAAGGTTGTTATGTGCATATATCTATGTAGGTCATAGTGTGAGGCATAGAAAACAGCATGCAGTGCTGATATATGTCATGTGGTGGTTAAACGCTGAGGGACTGATTTGTCAGATCTGCTGTGTTACAGCCAGTGAGCCCTGCTAAAGCTACATGGGCTGAGGATACCAAAATGCATTCTGCACAACACTGTGCAATATAATCACATAACGGTACATCCCACAACTGTCGCATAAGTGATATCCCCACCATGAAAGGTGGACTGTACATGTGCCTATATGTACATCTATATGTACAGCAATGGATGTGTACATGTATGTGTATGGATATGTATATATATATATATATATATATATATATATATATATATATATATACATATATATATACATATATATATATATATATATATATATATAGAGAGAGAGAGAGAGACACGGGGTCATATGTACTGCAACAGGTGTGTGGTGACCAAGGCATGGACTGTAGACAAGTGCCGATACTGCAGTGCCATTCCTCCTTTCCAAAATACTGTACACATTAACTACCACATAGGTAGAAATCTACCTAACACTGAAGGTGTGATAAGGGAACATGGGACACAGGTGGACAGTAGCCTCCCCTTTGATAAAGACAGTGCCACACTAGACTTGTAATCTGTCTATGTGGTATGTGTCATGACAATAGGTGTGTCATCTAGGGAAATATAGGTCAGTGTTCCCCTCTACTCATCACAATGCCCCATGTGGTATGTACCTCACATGACAACTACAGCAAGTGGAATGGCCACAGACATACCTCACAAAGGGTAATACTGGCCTCAAACAGATGACCTATGCAGACTGACTCACAAAACCACAGCTAGACTGTATTGCATACCGCCCACACAGAGGTGACCTCTGCCGTACATACAGAGGTATGTCAGACCCATAGCTGTGTGACAACCACCATGGCAACATATCACAATCCCTCTGGGCTACACGCTCTAAGGCCCTAAACCTTGTCAGCTCACTAAACAGCACATGCTGGAGGGATAGGTTCCTATCTCAGAGATATGCCATACTCTGGAATAGACCACCTAGCAATAGCAAACAAGGCTCCTCATTAGCAGTTGTCATAAATACCCCTGATGATTGTTTGGGAGATTGGTAATATACCCCAGGAATCCCCTCTGTGGTTCTGGTTGACAGGGGCAAGTGAAATCAAAGTACATGTGTGGCAAAGGCCAGGGTAGCATATGGCTAGGCTGCTGTAGGCCCTAGGGCCAATAGCATCTCACCTACCTATGACACTATGCACTCACACATGTACTCAATGCAATACCTGCTATGTGAGGTTGAAAAAGTGTAACGCTGAATGTGTGCAAGGTCTGTAAAGGTGTGATAGCATAGTGTGATGTTGTATCTGACATGGTAGTGTCTATCCTAGCTGTGAGGCCAGCAAAAGATGTATATGTTATTGTTAGGCAGACATAGTAGTATGGCATATGATGTGACGTAGTTCCTTGTTGATGACTGTGTTGTCCCATTGTAGGCTAAAGCAATATATGTATGCTTAGTGAGTGGTACTGCTGGTGAATCCAACTCCCATATGAACTGTAGTACTACCTGAAGCTGTAGGCCTAAACAGCACAGTATGGTGTGTGTTCACATTGCTTGGAAACACTGTCTTGAGTGTTTCCTGTAGTCTGCACAGAGGACATAACTCAGGCATAAGGGTTTGTAAGTAGTGGCACACAGTACTGTATGGTACACAGGTAAAGCTCATCTGTGTTGGCATACAGTGGTGTGTTGCATGTTTGTCTGATGTGTGTGTAATTATGCCTGTACCATGGCCGCAATCATATGTGTGTTACAAGGTATACATGTGTATCTAGCAACATATATACTCTGTTACAGCAGTATGCCACTTATATTAACAACTGTGCAAATACGTTAGGCAGGGCTATGGCATCAATGACTAGGGTGGTTTACTGGTACTACTGTAACTGTACTTTACATTCATTGCAATGGATGACATCTTTGTTCATGCATTAGCGTGATATATACCCCTGTGGCGAGGTTATGCATTGTGTCACAAACAGTGTGCTGGGTACTGTTGTATAGTGGTTTGACATATATAGAGTGTGCCAGGCATTGTTAGTTAGTTGTGGCCGGAGAACCAATATGTGGTATTGAATGTGTGTATCCTCCGACAGACAAACGGATGGTATATATGGCAGTGAAGTGATATCTGTGTTTAAGGGTGTAAAGTGTGCCAAAGGACTCGCACACACATATTGTTCATTTCTCTTTCAGCCTGATGGCCCACCAACGTAACCCTTCTTACACAGCAGCGGAGGAAGAGGTGATCCAGCAAAGCCTGGTGCAGCACTACACACTGTTGTTTTCCCAAAGCAGCCAGCACCAGCATGAGCGGACTGCACTGTGGCAAGATCTTGTTCGTTGGGTAAATGACATAGGCATGCATAACCAGACATATGAGCAGGTATGCCATCACTGCAGTGATTTAATTAGACATGTCTGGTGGCGTGCGTCTGATATCCATAGACAACAGCTTGCCACAGGTGCTGGGGTGGCCATTCATCCCCCCCTCACCACCGTGGAGGAGTTGCTCCTAAGCGTGGTGGCTCCTGGACAACAACAGCAACTCCCACAGGCATGTGTTGTCATGGAGGCCGGAGCCACCCAGTATGTTGACATGGAGTGTGCAGGTAACATGCCCTATCTGTAGACTACAGTTACCTGTATTGTTAGATTATGTCTACGTGAGATGCATACTGTGTGTTTAGCAGTTGTGCTGCCTAGTGTTGTGCAATATTGATATTTGGAATATTATCTGTACACCTGTGACTGTCGACTGTTGTTCTACTGTAGTTTAGCAAACCCACAGTAGCAATGCCACAGTTGTGGCCACTGACAAACTCTCTCATATTCTCGTAGGTCCCTCTGGTGTGACAGTAGGGCAGACGATCCATGCTGGTGGGTGTGGTATAACTGTAATGTTGGTAATGAAATGTGCATGTCATAGGTGAGGTGTAGGCCATGTACACGTAACACACCTATGCATAATGCATGCCATGCATGTTTGCTGTAAGACGTTGCACAGCTCAGTAATATCAGTAGCTGCCTAAGTGACATGCAATACACAGAGCATCAGACACAGTTGTGGCAACACCGTACTGCACATTGGATAGGCATAGTTGCTACAGCTGCATCCAACATAACACATTTATCATAGACAGTACACCTCAACATGCTACATGTGGCATTACCACACACCTGCTGTAAGGTCACACTTCAGTATCCCACATGTCATCCACACACACATGATAAACCTCAGGGGTAGAGGCCTATCATGGGGCTGTGCAACACTCTTCAACACATAACACAGTCATGTTAGGCAATGCTCCCTATTGGGCACCCACACACCCATGTACAAAGTGGCTGTGTAATTGTGAACGTAGCCACAGCACTGCAGTTCAGGTACAGCATGCTAGGCGGTGGTCTGTCACACATTAGTAGCCGTGAGTGACCACATGATGCATGATGATGATGGCTCATGGTACTACACCCCATCCAGTTACAGTGAGCATGTACTACACATAGCAGTCATTGCTTTGCACCTCAGTGTTGTGTGTGTGCAAACATATGCACCTATACACAATATGCATAGCATGTTGTGTGTGTGCTTACATATGCCAGTATACACAATATGCATAGCAGTCGCCATCTGTACAAAGTGACACATATATGTCCTGGAATGCTATCGGGTGTATAGGTCACATGACACACATTGGGTATGTGTGGTGTTTAATGTTGCAGTTGTGTAGCATGCCATGTCATGGCTGGCACCGACATATCTGCAATATGTCCCACACTCACCATAACCACTGTACAATGGCCATGTCGAGCATTTGGATTCCTTCACATCTACATGCACCACTCATCCCGTGTGTGTGTACATAGCTTGCATGTGCTACACCTGTGCCCAGTATTATCTGCTATGGACACAGACATTGTAATCAGACATGGAAATCTATGTGTCACACAGATAACACATGCAGCCATGGTATGTATACCTATCAGTGATGGTGCACAGGACATTGCAGAGCTGATAATACTTGCACAGCAATGTTGTGTCCATGTACACATTGTGTTCCAGGGTGTAGACAATCATTGAACAACTACACACATACATCAAAGCCATGTATACTGTCATTAAATAAGGCCATCTACACTCGCACTGCATGGTCTTGAGCAACACATATTCTGTATGCTGACACGTGTGAGGTGACTGTTTGCCTTGTGATACTGTCACCCACCTTCACCCACTATTGAGTATGTGTTGAATTGCTGGTGTGTGTATCTGCTGTAGTGAGGAGTGTATTTGTGTGCATGTGTTCATGTGTTCATGTGTGCATGTGTGCATGTGTGCATGTGTGCATGTGTTCATGTGTGCATGTGTGCATGTGTGCATGTGTGCATGTGTTCATGTGTTCATGTGTGCATGTTTGCATGTGTGCATGTGTTCATGTGTTCATGTGTGCATGTGTGCATGTGTTCATGTGTTCATGTGTGCATGTGTGCATGTGTGCTAACATCATGTACAGATTGTAAAGTGTGTTTCCTGTCTTCCTCTCACAGGTGCTGACTTTGGGGTGGCTGAATGCAGCAGGGAACCTGAAGTCACTGCCACAAATATTGGAGATGATGAGACATGTATTGTGGCACAGGCAGGTTTGACAGGGTCTGTCGTTGGTCCGCCAATCAACAGTACACAGTGTTCCACCCCATCTATGCACACACTCATAATGCCAATACATCCCTCATCACCAAAGGCCTTAGCCGAGGGACAGCATACAGTTGGCATTGACCAGGATACTGTGGTACCCATGGCACTTGCATCCCTTCACAGCAGTCATAACCGGATTCCTGGAATGGTACCACATAGGCGGATGTCCAGGGGTTCTCGGGGGAGCACCGCTGGTTGTATTGCCCCTGGCAGACGTGCCTTCACAGGTCTTACAACCTCAAGTATGTTCTGGGCTGTAATGCAGGCACAGGCACGTATGGAATGGTACACCAGACAAGGACTAAGGGCGCAGAGGGCCCATTACACTGCTACCAATGACAGCATGCGCGACCTTGCCGGTGCCATCCGGAATTACACCAAGGTCATTGATAGACATTGGAGGGAGACATTAGATGCCCTCCACAATGTGTTTTCCATGAGCCAGGCCCATGCGGGATGGTTGAGACATCGACGCGGATGCATGCCAGCAACATCAACAGCTGGCAGTCATCGCAGACGGCCCACAGATCACAGCCACTCCCGTAGTGGCAGTACCAGCCCCAGCAATGCTGGGGCTGGCCTGTCGATTGACTGTCCTAGTAGACCACGTGCATGTGGCTCTGGCCAGTCCCAGCAGGGACATGGGTCCACTCGACATACCTCTGCCTCTGATGATAGTACCCAGTCAGGGTTGGTACCCAATACTGTCGGTAGCACCCCTGCCAGGCACAGGTACTGTGTCCGTGGCCGGAGACAGTGATCTGTACAGCCTGGCAGGTACAGTCTGTGGCTGTCCCACAACCTCCCGTATATGGCAGCCACATGGTGGAGCTGTGTGCATGCAGACACACACACATTTACCAAATAAGTAGCGCTCACACATACACACACACATTACATCAACATTGGCCCATGCTATACTGTTGTCCCACACACACACACACACACACACACACACACACACACACACACACACGCAGACATGTCGATTGGATGGGTCAATGTCGGGCTCTGGCAAACCAACAACACACCCTGTGCATATGATGACACCTGTGCCACCTCATGTCATCTGCAACATTGATGCAGGAACAGGCTAACATGGTACTGATGCACAGGGTGACATTATAGGAGTGTAGCAATATTAGGAAGTTGTCAACAGGAAAGTGTAATGATATCCTTGTAGGTATATCTGAGCAGGCATGATGCATCAAAGCTCTGATTGTCAATGTAGCATTGTTTACACCAGTGTTAGGTCTGAGTATGTATTGTCCGCCCATGTGCTAGTTGGCTGAAGTGTATAGTGTTGCCAGCATGTGTTAGTGAGTGGACAGTACATGTGTGATGTGTGCAGTACAGATTAGCAGGTGTACATCTGTGAACATGGTGGGTGCACACTGTCTGCATGTACGTGCATAGTGGACACATGAGACGTGTGACATACCCTGTTTTACACATTGTTAACATCTCATAGTATCTCTCAATGGCCAGTATGCATTCTACTACAGATATGTACTATCATGGGTACACATGTGTGTATGACATGGGTTGACACTATGCTGTAGGTGATACTGTTAATATCTGTCAATGTTTTGCATTCTGGTAGTATACACAACCTCAACAGCATGACTATAACCAATCATTATATGATGTCCTGACAACTGACACACAGTTGTAGGAAACTCAGTAACAGTGGGATCCTTCTGGTACTATACTATAACAGTAACCAGTGGTATTGACCGCCACCCATTCCTGGGACCACACCTGTTTGGCATATAGGCCTCTTAGGTACATGCAAACACACTAGGGATATGTCCATCGACATCTGGAAATGCATGCATTGGCCTACAATGCATTCTCTGGATGGGGCACATATCCTACACAAGGGTATCATACAGACAGATACCTGTTGTCTGACACATGCTGTATTGCACTAAGCCTACTATGGCATAGTCATCCACATTTACTATACATACTATCCCGACAGTACCAAATAGGTGGTAGCCCCCAACATGTATGTTGGGTACCAATGTGTACCTACAGCCACGTGTTATGTCATCTGTCCCTTGGTATCCACATATCCAGAGGTATTGTGGAGACCCTCGGTGTATCACATAAGACATTAGGGGCCTGAATCCAATTCCACAAGGCTGTTGTGCACCTATAATGACTGTCCATTATTGCCAGTCGTTGTTGTGTATGAACATGTTTGACATATACCCCAGGCATGTACCCTCACTCACACTACTCTATAGTATCTGTCATGGGTGTGTGTGGCACAGATGACCTTGGCCACAGATCAATACAGTGGCTGGCCTTGTCACATACATACATATGTGACCTATGATCTGAGAAGCAGCGGCATAATCTGTCAAAGGAAACACATGTATTCATGTAGTATGCAGGCTTCACACCTATGTACTAATTGAGGTCACATGTACATATATTTATTTGCCACACAGATACCTGATGTGTGCAATGCACATACTGTTTTAATCCTGATATGTCATACCATAGTAAAAGCAAAACCCACACCGCATTGACCAACAGTGTCACACACACACACTCAGCAATTGCAGGTTTCAAACCCCTACCGAACTATGTTATGATACTGGAGAGATATGCATTAACACGGTGCGTTATATGCTTTATGGGATGACTTGTTTTCTCCTGCTATATTTGTAGGATGCTGACATCATCAGACTTTCCAAAGAGAATGTACCTCTTTAAATGTGTTTTCCCAGTCTCCAAAAAGGGCACTCCTCTCAAAGGAAATCACACACGTACACCCCCCCCCACACACACACAGTCAGCAATTGTAGGATTCAAATCCCTACCTAACTATGTTATGGTACTAGAAAGATACACATTAACATGGAATGCTATATGCTTTACTGGGTGCTTTGTTTCCTCCTGCTATATTTGTAGGATGCTGACATCATCAGACTTTCCAAAGAGAATGTACCTCTTTTAATGTGTTTTCCCAGTCTCCAAAAAAAGAACTCCTTTCAAATGAAATGACACACATATACCCTCCACACAGTCAACAATTGCAGGATGCAAACCCCTACTTACCTATGTTATGATACTAGAGAGATACACATTAACACAACATGCTACATGCCTTACTGGGTCGTTTCTTTTCTCCTGCTATATTTGTAGGATGCTGACATCATCAGACTTTCCAAAGAGGAATGTACCTCTTTTAATGTGTTTTCCCAGTCTCCAAAAAGGGCACTCCTCTCAAAGGAAATCACACACATAATTCCCACACACAGTTAGCAACTGCAGGATTCAAACCCCTATCTAATTATGTTATGATACTAGAGAGATATGCATTAACACGACACGCTATATGCCTTACTGAGTGGTTTCTTTTCTCCTGCTATATTTGTAGGATGCTGACATCATCATACTGGACATGGAATGTGTGTACACTTTGTTTTATGCAATCCCAGGAATGAGCCATGTGGGTCAGCAGGTGTCAACAGCTTGGACAGGACCACATAATTCTTAGCTTGTGTGATCTATCTATGGACAAATTGACATTCCTTCATATGTCAACACATATTTATGCACAGATTGTTGGTTTTGTAGATACAACATGTATCTGGGATGTTGATAAAGGGCTATTCAAAATCTATGTGAGACATGTGTAGCTCCGTTCAGTGATGTATGTCCTGGGTGGCTGCCTTGCAAACAGTCTAGCATGTTTGGGAACCATGATCTGCACATGAACATACCACAGTTGGTAGGGTTGTGTGTTTGTCAGCTTCCAATAGCTCTGTTTATGACTTCAACCATGATGAACTCCATGGCCTTGCAGATCAGACTTCATAGGCTTACTGGACTATACTTCCCATGGTGTGTTGTGCACCAACACTTGTGGGGAGTGCCATATGTTGCTGTAACACATTCAATGGTTCCAGATCCTGTGGAGAGGGTGAGGCTCAACAGACTGTTCAGGTGCAGGGTCTGTTTGTTCTGTAGTTCATTCATGACACATATAGCGAAACAATGTAATCCAATTGCTGCCATGCTTTCGGCTTTGGGGGGAGCTGTTCACCCATTCTACATGTGATATCTCCTGGTATGATGATAGGGACTTTCGTCAGTGGGAGGTGGGTATGTATATATGGGCCTGTCTGACAGGATGTCAGCATTGTCAGTCAGGTACAGTTGGCCCTGACGCAGGACATATATGAGTGTACATTGCTATTTATGACATAGCTGAAGGAGGTGTCATGATTCCGTCTGGACTCCTTTGCAGCTACTCTTTACAAAACACCGACAAACCTGAGCACTAATCCCTGTTATACTCTTTTACACACTTAACACCCTACTGATCCTTTGTGATCAGTCTACAGAGTATGTCATCATAATATCCTGGCATGTCCAGGGGTCGGTTTTGTGTGCACTCTCCAGTCCAGCTGGTGAATATTGTGTTTTGACACAATGTCACAATTACCTCATGTACACAGACAACCCTCTCCTCCTCCCAACAAACTCAGATATATGTGAGAGATGCAACTATATAGACATACAGGAGGCTGACCTCTCTCAACCCATGACTGGCACAGTCTATCAGGTGGTGAAAGTAACCACACACACCACATATCAGTCTCACATAAAACTATAGCGGCAGCAATCAAACCACATTATCACACATAAACATACTCTGAGGCTCTAAGTAAACTCTGCCTAAGCATCAGAGTCCTCCAAAGCAGACACACAAACAACTGCTACCCCACTACAATACCCACATATCACATAGTTCACAATGTCAGCGTGCCACACAGTCACTGCCCTTCAGGCTAAACAACACACCTAATACACTTGTAATAGGTGACACATTGTCAGACACACTGACGTCCCACTCACCAGGCCGAAAAAGAGGATGGTCACTTTGAGCTGTCTTTCAGGTGCCAGGATCCACCACATAACACATGCACTCAGATCACTCCAAAGCAAGTACAGAAATGGCTCCAGCATTGTCCATGCTGGTGTGTAAAACCTCAGACGTTCCCTCCTGGACCACATGACATGATACATAGAAGAACTCTCTGATCATGTAGCCCAGGCCAGTATGACCCTGACCTTGTGTAGCATCTTACACTCACCAAGTATGATGTCACAGTATACAGACGAACTTATCACGTTTAACAGTTGGCTAACATATTGGTGTCATTCAAAGGGGATCCAGTGTCTGTCAGCCTGGGGTAACATGCTCGACATGCCACGTAGCTTCACTATGGACAGCTTGCACCTGTCACCCTTGGACTTTCGAATACTGGCTAAGGCTCTTGCTACCACCATAGTGCCTTTTTTAAGCGGGGCTCAAAAGACAAACCCACCTCCATAGACATTACAGAGTAAATGAAACTAAGGGTAATGCTGCTCAACACCAGATGTGTTACCCTCAAATTGCACCCACTCAGGACTCTCCTCAGTATGGAGAATAGCAATATTTGTGCACTAACAGACACCTGGTTCAGGCTCACAAATGCGCACCAGCAGTACCAGGTTATATTTCATACCATGCTTTCTGACCACAAGACTCGGAATGGCCAACACAAATAGGGGGAGTATCCATATACATCACAGATACACACACCTCCGGGTTAGTAGCACTGCACGAAGCATCACAGACTATACATATGCAACTAACATTGTGCAAAACTGCCTTTCAGTTTATTGCCTGCTACAGACCACCCTCCCAAACTCAGGAACCACACTCAGCTTTCCTGGGAACACTGGAGAATATGAAGGTCTCCCCAAACACCATTATATTGGGTGACTTCAAATACCCAAACATTGACTGGTGATACTACTCAAGCCCCAACACTCTTGCCCAACAGTTGCTACTATTTGTAAACTCATATGCTATGGCACAACCGGTCACCACACCCACAAGAGGGGAAAACATATTGGACCTGATCATCACCAACATGGGGACTCTTTGTTCCACACCAGCAATATACCCCTCATTGGTAAGGTCAGAACATACATTTATCTCAGTGGACATCCATATCCCGTCCCCACACCCATCCTGGGTAATCTTGGTGAACTTCTCAAAAGGAAACATCTCACTTCTCCAAACCAAGATGGTATCCTTCATAGACCCTGGGACAGTGGTAAATACGGCTCAGACTGCTGAATCCTTTACATACACATTCTATGGACGCCTAGTGGACTGCATGGATCATGCTATCTCAAATAACAACAAGACTCACTCCTCCAATGGCAGGGGACCCGTCTGGTAGACCCCAGCCATTAATAAGCTATACAACGAAAGGAGGAAGCTACTACATGATAGAGCACAATCCCAGACAGGGAAGGCATCTGTGACCTGTACTAGCAGACAGCTATGATCACTCATGAATTTATCTAAGGCCCGCTTCTAATGGACAATTGCACCAGACACATAGGACAATCACAAGGCCTTCTTCAGTTATGTCAGGAACCTGGATGGGCACTCACTGATATGCTGTGAGTTACTGCATACTGATTAAACATACCCTGAACCCACTGACATTGCCAGCATCCTGGCAAACAGGTTAAGTGCAGATGCCCCCCCCATCCCCCCTAAGGAGCAACTATCCTTCCCAACAGAGTGTAACCTCCCTTACATCACAAATAAACAGGTGAGTGCTGCCCTCCCCAAAGCGGACAACACAGCATCAATGGGACCAGACGGTGTCCCGGCCTGCGTCTTACACGAGCTTCATGACGGATGTAACCCTCACATTAAATCACTGTTCAATATCAGAGTTACTACAGGATATGTACCCAAGGAATGGCATACAGCAACAGTGGTCCCACTCACAGAGTTGGTGCCACAACAGACCACAGACAATATCGCCCTATAAGCCTAACTAGCCTGTTCTGCAAAGCTATGGAGTGTATTGTCATGGGATTCTTACACATAGACATCGGGAACCTACAGACACTATGTCCTACTCATTTCAGCATTGTTGTGGGCAGATCTTGCCTCTTGAACCTGTTTGTATTCTTTAAACAGTTACCAGGTCCATCAACGTAGGGACAGTTGTCCACACAGCCTATCTGGACCTTGCAAAACCCTTCAACACAATACCCCACTCGGCCATTATGCATAGCCTCACCGGCGTCGATATCGACACATATCTCACACGATGGATTGCTACCTGGATCAGGGATAGCACCCACATGGTCAGTATTGCAGGTGCCATGTCTGACTATACACAAGTTACACGTGGCATCCCACAAGGCTCAGTCCTGAGACCTCTCTTGTTCAGTATATATTTGTCTGACATACAGGCTAACACAGGAGGAATATGGCTGACCATGTTCGCAGATGTACTGCTCCGGTTTCCTCCCACATTCCAAAGACATGCATCTGGAGCATTTCTCCTCGGGCCTCTGCTGAAAACAGGCTCTGTGGAACCTAGTTGGACTTTCCCGGTCAACAAATGTTAAATAAAAATAAAATAAATAAATAAAGATGACTGCAAACTGGGTGCCATAATCAACTCTCCAGCTGGCACATGCATACTCAAGCAGGGTCTCACAGAGATGGATGACTGGTGCCTGAGCCATGACCTACAGCTAAATGCCATTAGTTGCATAGTCATCCCCTTTGGGAATAACAACATGCCCACACATTACCACATAGGTAGTAATCCATTACATAAGGTAGGAGTTGTTAGGGGTTTGGGGACACGACTTGTTCGTACTCTCGCCTTTGACAATCACATTGCCAAAGTGGTTAGACAGACCTTCTATATAGCCCACCTTATCCCATATGGTTTCACATCTAGATCAAGTGAGGTCATTGTGCCCCTATACTCATCACGACCATGCTTGGTTACAATGCCTCATTTGGGATATACCTTACCCGACACCTGCAGCAACTGTAATGGCCACAAAAGTTCCTCAATAAGCAGATCTAGGGACTCACATGGATGCCCTGCACAGTTCGGATACAGTAACTCCAGCTCTACTCAGTCGCTTACCGCCTTCTCGGATGTGATGTGTGCCTGTTGTTTACGGAAATATCCAACCCAGAATTAATGGACATGCTCCACCTCAGCATATCCGACTCTCTTGGAGCTACACACTCCAGGAACATATACCTCAGCACAGATGTTAATAGGACATGCTGGAGGGACAGATTCTTATCCCAGAGGCTCCACTCACTCCGGATTGTAATTCCAGTTTCGCATAGGCAGAGCCACCCACTGACCACCTACAGGAGACATCTTGACAAGTGGATGGGTGATCTTATGTTTACCCCGGGATATCTTCTGGGTCCCTGCTAGACAGAGGCACAATAGACTAAACGTAAATGGGCTATCTTGTGTGACCTACTATTCACAGGCACAGTGTAGTAATCTGACAGGGTTGTGAAAGCCAAACACACTCTGGCTAGGCTTGTACATGCCCTAGGGCAGATAGCCTAGTATCGACCTCTGAACCTATGATAATGTTCGGGATGCACACTGTTTATTGATGATACTGTTTGCAGGTTTTTATCGTCTTTGCTTTCCCACTTTCTATGAACAACTTAGGTATCTACAGAACATATTTGATTATGACAGGGTTCCACTATACTATATATGTGTCTGTTGTCATATAACTGTGTGCACAGGGCAGATTGCTGGATAGTGAGAGGTTCCTGGGTTAACACATGCAACTGCCAGATATGTGTGGCCCACTGCTGTACTCAGACATGGCCTAAGTGTGTGAGCATGCCCAGTTCAGGCTTTCCATGTTTTGTTGCCTGACATTTGTCTCATTTATTCAAGTGTGTGAGCATGCCCAGTTTGACCTTTCAGTATGTTGCTGTCTGAGGTTCACTACATTTGTTGATGTGTGTGAACATGACCAATATTAACATTTATACTGTGTGTGTTGAAAGTCAGGTCCTAGTCTTACTGCAGGACTCACCTTTGTGTCATAACTCGACAGGGATTATGCTGTGCCTGCAGGGTTTCCATGAGATACTTTGCATAGACTTATCAACATTTCTTCATAGAAGCTGACCACTGCAATACTGTCATGGTTTATTGGTTCAGTGCTATGACTATAGTGCACAGTATCCTGAGTTCGAGGCCCATCACTGTTTTATATTTTCATACTGAGCAGACCAGACTGCTTAAGGGCCAGTAGAGCAAATATGAGCATGTTGGCTTTTGTTCAGCTATACCCTACTTAGACCAAGCTTGTCTGACATTGCTCGATATTAACCAACATTGCTGGACGTTGCCCAGTATTACTCAACATTGACCACAGTTGTGCTAGTTGGTGTGTGCGATTTTGTTTACATATACTACATGGTGGTAAATGCTGTTTAGCACTGCTTTATATTGCTTAACACATGGCAATCATGCCTCAGGTGGTGCTGCAGGGCTGCCTATGTCAGATGCACATACTACACTCCCTATACATGTTTGAAAGCAGGTAGTGTCAACTTAGGCATCCCTTTTATTATATGTGCGAGTCAGAGAGAGGTATCATTTCCAGAGTTCCTACTGAGCCAGTGTATGTGCTATGCGCTGCCTCTTTGCCAAGGCCAAAGCATACTGGGCATGCCTCCTTCTGCCTACTGGGACAGTCTCAGGTTGTTCCTCCTCCGAGTCACGCTCTGCCTGTGATGGCCTTGGCAATGGGGGGGGCTGTTTGGCCCAGGTCTATGCTGGTCCTGCTGCAGCTGTTTTCACAGGATCATATTATGTAGCATAGCACATACCATGACAATTTGGGTACATGTAGTTGGTGAGTACTGCAAGGCTCCACTGGATGTGTCCAGCCACTGGAACCGTGACTTGAGCAGCCCAAACACACACTCGATTACATTTTGTGTTTGTGCATGTGCCTCATTATGGCATTCCTGTTCAGGTGTGTGGGCATTTCTGATGGGTGTCATCAGCCACGGCTTCAGTGCATAGCCAGCATCCCCCACTAGGTGACCATGTGGGATGTCCCCGTTGGCAAATGTCTGGTACAGCTGCATCAGATGCCAGATATGGGAATCATGGTAGCTTCCAGGGCAGCCAGCACACACATTCAGTATTATGCCCTGGGCATCACACATGACCTGGAAGTTGATGGAGGGGAAGCCCTTGCGGTTGAAGTAGAACCTACCCCGCTCACCAGCTGGTGCTTTGATGCATATGTGCGTACAGTCTATTGCACCCACTACCTCAGGGTATTCCGCTATTTGCTGGAAGAGACGCATATTGCTGGCCAATACTTCACGGGAGTTGGGGAAATATACATGATCACCGACATGTGCTGACATGGCATCCAGGAACTGGTGCAGTACCTTGGATGCTGATGCCTGTGATATCCCCATCATATCACCAGTTGGTCTCTGGAAGGTACCTGTTGCTAATATTCTTAGGCCGACACATACCTTGGTTTCCAGTGGGATGTGTTCCCCTCTGCTGGCTCTGTGTGTGAGGCATGGCCTGCACAGCTCAACAATTTTCTGCAAGAGGTCTCTGTCCACTCTATAGCGCTCCACTATCTCCAGCTCATGTAGCCCCTGGTAGGTTACCCTGAGCCTGTACACTCTTCTCTGTCTCCTCACTGTGGGTTGTCCGGCAGCATTCACGTTGTCACCACCCTCAGCATGTTGCATATGTCGCATTATAACAGCAATGGCAGCCCCTAACATTTCTTTTTCTCAGTAAAGCTTTTTCAGTTTTCACTTCTATTAGCTTACTGCAGTGTTACAGTGTCTCTTGAGAGAAACATAATGGACTGTTGTTTGCAGAGTTTTAAGTGCTGGGCTGGGCTGGGCTAGTGTACTGCCTGTGTAATTGCCTGATTCTGATTGTTTTCACCTGCTAGCTCTGCTAGTACTCCCTGGTAGCTTCCTACTATTTGTTGTGCTTCCTTTTTCCTTTCTGCTTCCTCGGGGGGGGCAGCGCCGTGCACACAAGTGCAAACACCCACACACCAGCTCACACGTGTGCACACATGCTTACATGGACTAAAACTTGCTTATTCTTGTTAAAACGCGCACACACCAGTGCAAATGCACTTACAACTCTTTAAACAGCCTTATACAAGCTTACTTCGGCTTAAACGCACGCACTCATGCTTACACGCACACACACTGTCTTACTCTGGTTTGCAGGCATGCACATGCGCGCATACCCGCTCAGCAAGAAACTTTAGGGTTATCCACGGCATACACCTTCAATTTCTTGCCTTTACCTAGCCTAAATGTTGACACACCTCTTTCAATGATGTGTAAATGACAGCTGACACATGCCACTCTGCTCCAATGAGCTTCACTTCTTTCATACATACCCCCCTCGTGATGTCACCTATCTTCTACTCTGTTACTCCCCTTATTCTACTCCTACACTTCACTGACTGTGCTCATTTTCTATGTAAACTTGCGATTCACTATCCTAACCCTCATTTACATAGGATTGCCTACTAATGCTTGGTTACATCTCTTAGACTGAGCTTCCCCCCTTAGCAACCTTTACTCGGTGGCCATGTTGTCTTCAGCCTGCCATTCACTTGCATTGTAAATTCATATTAGCATTAAAATCCACATTTGTGTATCTTCATTATTGATTTTCTGTTTTTTAGAGTGCAGCGCGTTTGCGTGGCACTGCGCTATGCTTAAACCCCGGAGATCGGGATGAAAAAAAAAAGTTTTTTTTTTTTTTATTTTGCATCACTTAACATTGCCAATGGCCATATTTTTGGCCATTGACAAGCTTCCTCATGTAAATGCATCCTTTTTTTGGAGCTGTCATGGCTCCGTTTTGCTATTTGCAGAACCATACTCAGTTGTCAACTGAGTACATTTCTATAAATAACACTACTCCTACTCAGACAGGTTCGGGTTTCCTGGATCGCAAATTTACCTCATTTGCATAGCTTTCACCTGCAATTGAGGTAATTTGCATATCCAAGCCCTGTCTGTGTAGGACTCGTTTTAGGAGCCCTGTTGCATGCCACTATCGGCTGTTCCTGGATCGCTTGGTGGACATGTTGGCTGCATGGAGTCTTACTCTACTCTTAGACTCCATACAAGCCTTCGTGAATCTGGCCCAAAGAAAATGTAATCAATTTTTTTTAAATGTATCCCTAAACAAATGTTTAGTTTGGCATCTAAATGGACTCATTAATTCTGCAAAAAGGACTTGGGTCTAACTTATTAAAAATAACCTTCATATTATCTGTTATCAAGAAATACATCTGAAGAGGTAGGAACACTTAAAATATAAGAGACAAGGATTTGTAAAAAATATTCCATTCTGAATCCTTGTGGGTCAGAAGGAGAGTTGCAATGGTTCTGACAGTCAGATCAGTTCCCATCAGAGTCGGGGATACTAGGAGGGGCACAGAAAGTAGATGTGTGATGATGAAATAGAATGGGAGTGGCAAATTATAATGATGGTTACTGCTAGGGATGCCTATTGTGGAGCTAAGGCAACTGACATGAGAATACCTCTCAACTGTCTAAATTTTCACATAATATCCAGAGTTTTGCCTTAGATTTATGGTCTTTTCCTCATAAAAGTTATGGCTTTATGGCAAATCATTTGGATTGAAGTCAATAAATAATAATATATATTTCACTGACCGACTTTATATACTTCAGAATTTGCATACTAACACAAATCCTGTTATTTTATCAATTTTTTAGTTTATAAGATCAATGTTTAAAATCTGTCCCTATTTTTGGGCCTCCGTGCCCACATTGTTTTAGGCTTTTTCCAGTTTTCTTGCACTAAGAGGTACACTAGGAGGTTGAGAGGTATGGATATGAGAGATATTTCATTCTATCATTGATTCACAGGTTCATTGGTACTTACTAAGCTATTGATATATGAGGATCTTTAGAAGTATAGTCATACATTCCCATAAAGTTTTCAGCCCTTATATTTTAAGTATGAATAGCCCAGATGTCTCTACAGCATTTACATGTTTGTGCTATCCATGTGGGGCAAGGGTGCTAAACCGCGGGTGAATTTGCTGTTGCCCATCCATTCATCCACATTACATTCGAATAGTGTAAGAGAAATACTTTGCTTTATGCAGAGAGGAAGATGATTCAAAGAAGTGGTATTCTCTGTCATACAAATGTATCTCGACTCAATTTTCTATTTATTTTGCAAAAGAGAATTAAGATTGCTTGAGCAACTGTTTTTGCCCCCATTGGAGTTGTGAATGTGCAGTAGGTCTGACAAGGAAGGGTCTGTTGATGCTCTGTAACAAGGCAGCAATCACCCATCAGTAGTCTGTATGACACCATGAAGAGGGAGTCTTACTAGTGTGTGATAACTGATACCTTAGTAGTGACTCAGATGCATGGGTGGATACACAGGCATAGATACTACTATGACTGGCAAATTCTTTCAGTCATATTATAGAATTATGGTCCGAACTGATGTGCCTCTGAATACGGGTATCAGGAATATAGACTTACTTTATTAATTGTATGACTGCAGAAAGTATTCCCAAATAGATAAAGTGGTAGTAATTATACAGCATCTTTATCTGTTAGACTGTGTATACAATTACTTAATAGCAATCTTGGATCACATGCCTCAGTTACTGAAATTAAATTTGAAGCAGGTGGGGATGCAGAGATTGTTATGCTATGATGTAACTGCTGCATGGATCCAAACATTTTAAACCTGGCTGAGATCTCAGAGAATTAATTGGTCAGTGGATGTTAAACAGCAGCCTCCATACTTAGTGCTATTATCACTCACCAGACTCAGCAGACCACTAAGTCTATATGTGTGAGAAATGGGAGAGGTTGTTTGTTTGGATGTGTTGGCTGCAAGTATTACAGGAAGGCCAGAAAGAGGAAGTAGAAAAATGATGGAACATGGTCAAAGAATCTCAAATGGAGACAATTTACATAGTGTATTTTAAGAGTTCATTTATTTGAGAGAAATACTTTAAGAATACCCCAGTCTCCCAAAGAGCTATGATGATAAAAGCTAAAACACTTCAAAAAAGATAGTTTGATTGACTGTGTTGCCAATTCCTCTCACTAAACAAAAAGTGTATGCAGTACAGGAGGTCTTGAGTGCATTTGTCAAGTACTGTTGGGCCCTCTGTATGTCTGATGCATAAAGGAAAGGTAAAACAGTATGGATATGGATACATTACTTGAGTTAAGACTGCCTGCCTTGACGCAAGAAGACATGAAGTTAATTATGCTGTAGTGCACTGACAAGAGGTAGAAATTATATTTGCAGTACAATTAAGGGTCAACTCTATTTTATGATTTAAATAGAGAAGGATGAATTTCTGACTTTTGGTGTTTGTTTAATTTAGTTATTGATCAACAAAGGGTTCCTCAAGCCTGAAAGGATGTAGTAATAACAGACATGTAAGAAATGCATGGACTCCTTTTATTTAGCATTCCTAAAGCCCTTATCAATCCTAGACTTTGATTAGAAGAGTGTTTCAGCAATATTGTCAGGTAGATTAAGAAAACATTTACCTGTGCTAATATATCCAGATCAATGTATGTTTGTGAGATGTTGGAAAATGGCTAGCAATAACTGTAAGGCATTCATGCTGAGCCAACATGCTGCAGAAAATAGCAAGCCTCTCATAGTTATCTTGATGGGTGCTGAAAAAGTACTCAGTAGAATCAGATGGCCTTTCCTACAGGCTTCACAAACTGTTCTACTGATTTGTCATTAGGAACGATTATGTAGTGTCAACAGCAAGGTTGAAGGAAATATATTTTAGGCAGGGCTGTTCAATGTCTTTTCTTGCTTTTAGCTATTTATGCAGAACCAATGGCTTGATATATACATGATTAAGAACGTGCAGATTATTGTCGGTGTGATCAGAAAATTAAATTAGATTTTTTCATGGATGAGTTGATGATCTGTCTTGCTAACCAAGATAGGGCTTTTCTTGAGTTGTTCACTTTGTTGAAGGATTTTGGAAAATTATCTGAGCTCAAAGATCAATTGCTGGAGGGCACAAGTCTTCTTGCATAAATTATACCCTATCAGGCAGCTTGCTGAGCCTGTACAAGGGAATTCAAGTATATAGAAAATCAAATATTTTCTGGTTAATTCGGATCCTGCATTGATTCAGGCACCTACATTATGCAAGAAGGAATGCTCAAGAAAATTAAGAAGCAAGTCTAGGGCTGGCAGAACATGGTCTTAGCATTAGACCAGAGAGTACAATTGGTACATTTTTTTTCTGTTACTTCTAGCATGAGATTGCTTTCAAATAGTGGCTGTAGAGCCACCAAAAGGAATCTGGAGTAAGCCGAAGAATGCGGTTATCAAGTTCATTTGGAAGGAGGCGAACCCATTGTAGGATCTGATAAGTTAGAATCACCAGTTCAGCTATGGAGTTTATTTATTTATTTATTTATTTGTTTTTGTAGACAGTGAAAGTCCAACTGAGCAGACTTCATTTTCAGTGGAGGCCGGGAGAGAAAAGCATCACCATTGTAAATTTATATTGATAAGTACATTTGAAACAGTTCTCAGAAAAACAACAGTTACATTTCTTATATAACAACAAAAATAATTACAAGACAGGTATATACAGTAAAATATTTACATCAACAATTATGTCTATACAGTTGTTCCAGCTGTAAAATCTTGCAGAGGTCAATGGATTTTTACTGCAGAAGGAAATATTATTGTAAAGACGTTAAGTGTTCTTTCAATTCAGTAAAGAAAGGTTTGCAAGGAGTTTAAGATATGTAATGAAGTTAGTTATAACATGTTGTAGGAAGGGAGATTTTAGTATTGTACAGGTTTGTAAAGAGTTTGAGAGATATATTGAAGTAAGTTATAAAATAATGTTGGGGGTGGAAGATATTACTATTGTATAAGAGGGTACTGATAATAGTATAAGACAGACAGCATGATATAGCATTGTTTCTATTTAGACTGCCTGTTCCAAACAGGTGTATCTAGAAGGTTTATAACTTAGGTATACAGGGTATGCATGAGAGGGGTAGAGTGGTGAATGGGGGCAGTTAGAAGTGTTGTTTAAGGGGAAGTAAAAAGGGATGTATTAATTCAGATGCAGGAGGGAATGTTGTTAGGGGTGTACTGATTCAAGCAAAGGAGGGCAAAAAGTTTGTGATAAGCAAAAAGACCTTTCTGCTTTCACTAGAGGTCTCAACCTGGTGATGAACATGAACATGACCAGGACTGGATAAGGTATTAGATTTTACAGCTTGGAAGTTTGTTAATCATTTTTACTTGTGTAGGCATATTGTCCCAGAGCTTGAAGATGTAATAGGAGTATGGTGAGTCCCCTGATGAACTATTTCCCTTAGTAGTACTTAGCAGAGATTCAACACCAGAACTGAGGTCCTTTTGGGGGGGGGGGGCTGTAAGACAATACTATGTTTTTTTTTAATATAGGGCATTGTTCAGGATAAAATAGAAGTTTGTATGCCATAACTAGCTGAAAGTATATCTAGTTGATAAGCTCTAGGCAGTATAGCTGCTTTAAGACATGGCAGTGATGAATTTGGTGTGCAGTATCAGTAGCAAGTTTAGCTACCTTGTTGAAACAGGAGGCTAGTTTGGATTTTAGAGCTTGAGTTTGTAAGGATAGATGAGGCATACAAGAAGGTTGGAAGCAAATAGGATGAGGTAGATATTTTCTTGCTGTATCTGTAAGGTATTGATTTGCCATGTAAAGGGAGCCATGTTTCTGGTGGGTATTTTTAATTGTTTGAAGAATATGTTGATCATATTTAAAATTGTCATTTATTACAATGCTCAGTAATTTAGTCTGTGGTACTAACTCAGTTTTAGTATTATTTGCTGATATAACCAAGAAAGATTGTTTTTTATGAAGATAATGTTTTGGGGTAAAGAGCATCAGTTTTGATTGATTGGGATTAAGGAGTAGGTTTGATTTTTTCAGCGAGGTTTCAATTGAAGAAAGAAAATTGGGTTGTTTTCTTGTAGTATGGATATTGTGGGGATTGTACATATTAAAGTCAAATCATCTACATATTGTACTGTATTTGTTTGGTGTATGACAATGTGAAGGTTGTTAATAAACATATTAAAAAGAAGGAGTCCTAGTATAGAGGCCAGAGGGAAACCTATGGTAAATGGAAGAGAGGAAGAGAGGTCCTGTTGCCACTTCACTGCTTGTTGCCTTTCAGATAGAAAACTAAGGAACCATTTAAGGAAGAGTAGAGAGAGACCTATAGAAGATAGTTCAGCAAGTAAATATTGATGTGATGCAGTGCTGCAAGCTTTGGAAAATGATAAGATCAGGTTATCCCTAACTTTCATATCAATTAGAATGTGAAACAACTGTCTCCGGTAGGTAATTTTTGCTTAACTGAGCAAATCACTATTTGTCAAACCCAATTAAGTGAAAGCTCCATTAAGCGAATGACAGTTTAAGCAAAAGCTTTCTTAGGAGAAATAATAGTTTCCCACCCACCAACCGTAACAATCAAAATAAAATTTAAAACTCTGCAAAGTGGTGGGGCTTCACCACCCACACCCCCCAACTAAACATACCGACTCCAAGATCACACTACAGTAGGGCAAAGGGCAAATTCCCGATGATGGCCATCTACGTCCTTTCCCTGGGAAAAATTTGCTTAAATAGTCATTTGCTTAACTAAGTTTGACAAATAGCGATTCGATCAATTAAGCTTTCAATTAATTGATATAGACCCATCTAATTTGCATTATTAGAGTCAGTGGTTGCAGGGAAATGTTTCTGAGGGATGGAATAGTTTTAAATAAGTCATTGAAGCCCTTATGCAAGATTTATTTGCACACAGCAATACAAAGAGAGGAGTTCAAGCTCCTCACAACTGTTTTCCAAGCCTTCAGAGCTATTTAAGTGTTTACTCAATGTCCATTAAGAGAACTGTGCAAAAAGGGCATGATAACCTCCCAAAGCAGAATTGGTATGGGACCAGCTTTGAATTCCATACAACAGATATGACTTAATTATAATGATTTCTTAGATTTGGATTTGGCACAGAATGACTGAGATCAGATCTGGCTAGCTGCTAGCTGATCAAATAGATAAATGAACATGAGAATACTCACCTGGAAGTGTTTGTACAAATATTTTTACACCCCAGCTATGCTTGCTTTAATGTACCCAACTGTCACTGTAATCTGCTAGATACGTGGATATTTGGATAGCACAAGCACTTGGGACCACAGTCAGTCATTGCAGATTTTATAAATTTTTTCAAATGTCTAATAAATGGAATCTGGGTGGTGTTGTAGTGCTAACATCCAGGGTATATTTTCTGGAAATGTATCCATTTCAAGGGTGTCAGGATTTGAGAGAACTCAGACTGATTCACTGTTGACAATTGTTAGAAAGGCAGTTTTTAGAAAATGAAGAAAGTTGGATTCTCCCTCAATTAAGTGATGAATATTGATAAACACTTGCATGATCTAGAGATCTAAAGATTAGATGATGGGAGGAAGACCAGACATGCTATTTTGGAGTCTCTCACTGGTTGTTTTTTTTTTTTATAAATGTATGATCTAAATGGCTTCATCTGAACTGGTTATGGCATAGTATAGCTTGGCTTCCAATGTCAACCCACTGTTATGTTCTATCTCATTTTGAAATATAAGTAAGATCTGAAAATTAGGCACATGCTTCATTATTACTTTTAAGTAAAAGGAAATTCAGTGCTTGAATTCTTGTTTATATTTTAATAAGGCTTGATAAATTCTAAGTATGAAATTACCTGCAATGGTGTGTGTGTGTGTGTGTGTGTGTGTGTGTGTGTGTGTGTGTGTGTGTGTGTGTGTGTGTGTGCATTAGCTTTAATTTCTACTATGTTTTGTATATTTCCTCATAAGCTGCCATGTGACTTTTGTTGATTTTGATTTAATAAAGATTTACCAATAAGACAAAATGATACAAGGAAAAAAATCTTAAAAATATTGTTGATTACTAGGTATTTAAGATGCTGTTCATTCTTACCTTCTCAGAAAAAAAAACATGCAAATTCTTCTTCATAGCATTAACTTAACTCCTTAATAATATTGCAAGATCATTCTTATGTATGTAAGACTTTAGGTTTGTTTTCTAAAATTATGTTTCCTAGCAATTCTCCCTTTCTTTCTCTGTTTTTCCAACTGTCATGTTCTTGTTAGCGCGAGTGCACCTTCAAACCTTTACTCATCTGCTGTAAATATATTTTCGCTTTTCAATTTTATACTTTGCTTTCCTTGCTAATGCATGTTTACTCTTTGTTTAATTTCTCCAAGTCTTTTGAGTTTCTAGTGCCATGACAGGAATAGACACTATTCCTAAATCACAGTATAATTGAAGTTCATGAAATTACTATTGTTTCAGTCTTTGATGTTAGCCAAAAGTGTTCCCACAATGTGTCAAAAATTGACAGTTTCTGTAATTCATATGGAGTTAAATGTATCGGTAGCATCTCTAATTACAGCTGTAAATTCTTTTTTTTATATCCATTTCCCTTACTACTATTGGAATTGTCTGGGTATTCTTCTTCCACATTGCCCTCATTTCTGTCTGCAAATCATGGTATTTTATGACTTTATCTCTCTGTAGGCAAGACACTGTTGTAACAATTTCAGTGATCAATGCTGCTTTTGTCTTCTTTTCATGAACTACTACATCTGCTTTTCTCGCATCTGTTTTTTGAATTGTTGGTAATGGCTAATCCCATGTGATATAAATTTCATCATTCTCTATAATGCTTTGTGTCTCATTTTTCTAATGCATCTCAGCAACTTCAAAACTGCAATATTTGCAAAATCCGCAGTGTAGCAATCTTCTCATATTATTGTGCTTTTCAGTATACAGTGGATGTTCACCTCAAAAGTAGTACATACTTAGCTGAAAAACCTTGCTTCTTTCTGCTGTTGCCATTTTGTGGCCTGTGTCAGTATTACTAAGGTTACACCTATACTGCAGTGGTTGCCTTTCCTATCTTAATCGGTTCCATGTGATATTCATTAAGTATGTTTGTATTCTCTCCTGCCTAGAGATTGAGTTGTCCCAAACATAGTTGCATTCTGAGGTAATCTTTTATACCCTACATGCTGCTGTCATTTTATTTATTTATTGTTTCTGTTTACTATATATTTGAGAACCTGTTCCAGCTTTCTTTGCCCCATTGTCAGTGTCTCATTGATAGCCAGTGCTGTGGTAAATGAAAGTCAAGTATGAGACTGAAAATAACATTTCTGGTGCATCTAATTATTTTTGTGTACTTTGTTATTTTTTTTGTAAGGCATATTGCAGCATGTCAAAAGTTTGTTAATGATATATGCTTCTAGCATCTTCCCTGCATGAATTGCTGAGTGGTGAGGACATGCATTTAATTTAATTTAATTTAATTTTATTTTATTTTATTTAAATTTATTTTATTTAATTATTTGTTTGTTTACGTAATTAGTTTTTCCTGTACAATATGCTGCTGATACCTTCTGTCCCCTGGTTGTGGCTTCTGCTAACGTGGGGCTGTGTCCCGCTTTAGTCTGCTCCCATCCCCAATTCGACAGCCACCACTGAAGCAACAAAGTTATTATCAACTAAACACTCCACTTTTGCTGTTGAAAATAAATCTTCTTAAAGTCACAACATCAAATACCATTATTACACGACCAATAATTTAAGACAGATCATCTCACATCTTTCCTTCTGAAGACATAAACCATATAAATCAACATCCCACATTCAGCTCTGCATACCTTTTCTACCAAAGACACATCTTTTACCAAATGTTACACCAACTTAATGAGTTGGTCAAATGATGAATCACTTCAGTACAATGTTCTGCAGCATTTAAACACTTGTTACTACTTACATTACTCCCTAGCTTATACTTACTGTATTTCCCCTTGTTTCTCCTTACATTACTCCCTAACTTATACTTACTGTATTTCCCTTGTTACTACTTACATTACTCCCTAACTTATACTTACTGTATTTCCATTGTTACTACTTACATTACTCCCTAACTTATACTTATTGTATTTCCCTTGTTACTAATTACATTACTCCCTAACTTATACTTACTGTATTTCCCTTGTTACTACTTACATTACTCCCTAACTTATACTTACTGTATTTCCCTTGTTACTACTTACATTACTCCCTAACTTATACTTACTGTATTTCCCTTGTTACTACTTACATTACTCCCTAACGTATACTTACTGTATTTCCCCTTGTTACTCCTTACATTACTCCCTAACTTATACTTACTGTATTTTCCCTCAGTCTCACATACATCATCAAATACCGTAACTCCTTCATTAATGTCCTCATACTTCAGGGATGACCATTCACCACTTCATAGCCGAAGTACTTCACTCGTTCTAAGTTGAACTACCAAAACCTATTACACATCTTTAAGACAATAACCTTTTCAGAACTAAAGTATTTCACTCATTTAATTATCACTTCCTTAGTTTATTCCACCTTTACTATGCCACATAACCCACCCTTTAAAATACCTACTCACATACTTTACTCAGTCTACTTCTCTACTTCTTTCATAGGGCATTCACTAGGCTCTCCTTACTTAAGAATCTCTTCATCCTCTCATCTTTACTTCTTTCTCCATTACTCATCACACATATTTACAATCCAAACATCTCATCTCACAAATCTCCCTATGTCACTACTCCCATTCAGCCTCTACTCACTACAATTTTACTTTCCTGCAACATACATCATAGGTACCTTGCCCTCCTCCTCTCTACTCTACTAAAACCCCCTCTCATTTCACTGTGGCAATGATTCATAGAGTCTCATATCCTGCCTATTAAACACCAAACCAAGTTGCCTAAGCAACACTGCAAATTATATTCCATTATGTTACGCCTCCTTAAAGCAAATATTGAGTACAACCCGGGACCTTTCAACTTCTCTCATTAAAATATGAATCCCCAAAGTATATCTATCAAAACAGAACATATCAACAAAATAATCACACTTCACAATACTGACCTTCTAGCAATTGCAGAAATGGGGCTTAAAACAGATAGCTCCTCCATACACAACAAATTCTCAGGATTCAACTACTTTCTAGATCACAGACCATCTCATAGAAAAGGAGGATGAATTCTACTTCTCTAAGAACCTTACCTGCAAATTAAACTATTCTGTCTGTCAAACCATGACCACAACATCTGGTCACTCAACTTGACATTTAGCAAAGATAATCTTAAGGAAAAAATACTCTCTTACAATTAACAGTAACTTATCTACCACCTACTACCTTCCTGGAATTCAAAAGCCTAATAAGTACTTCAATAGCAAATTCATCTCCCACTGATGAAATTCTTATGCAAATGGACAAAGTAAGGCTCTCTTGAATAACGTTTATAGACCTTACAGGAGCCTGTGACTTGGTCATCCAATCCACTCTCATTTCCATCTTTGTAGTGCTAGGAATCAAGTCAGACACCATCCCCTGGTTACAAAATTATGTCTCTTAATGGTTCTTGTCTGCCAACACTCAATCAACCTCTTCACACACTTCCCCCTTACTAAACATAGCCCTAAATTCATACTCTTCTTCTATTATTACTATATATAAACAAAGTTCCTCCAAAACTCCCGCTCTTATTATATGCTGATTATATGTTTTTTCACAGCTCCAGCCACATACTTATCACATTATATCAGGATTTTGTATTAGACTTTATTTCTCTTATCCAATATGCTAAGAACAAATGTCTTATATGCCACACATCCAACACATTGAAAGTAAACCAAAGCTAAACAAGATATTCAGTTCTCTAGTAATTTGTAATCACAATTGCACCACTTTAGAAAAAGTTCCATATTTTTAAATACCTTGGATCATGGTCAGACCCCCTCTCTTTCCTTCAGGACTCATCTCAACAACACTCACAAAATATTACCTCCCTCCTATTTTGGGTACAAACCCCCCCTCTTCCTCTGCAATGCTGCCAGAAAAACTATAGGGAAGGGCAGTCTTTCCCATCATCTGCAGTATGTGCTCCTCCTAGTGGCATCCACCTCAAATGAAAATTCTAACATCATTCAATCCATTTCCATTCAAAATGTTCACTTCATCATGCATACTCCTAGAAATGAACATCATTGCATTACTTCAGAGAATGAAAAATAATTACCAGTCAAGCAAAGAGTAGACCTTCTTCTTACCTCTCAGTTATTTGAACATCTACATGCACAGTCTCTTCATCCTCTACCTTTCTAAGTCATTGTATCAATGTATACCCTCAGAAACCTGAAACAATCATTTCTACTTTTACAAGTACCATAATCCAAATTGTACTCTTCTGACCATTCTTTTTCTATACTCCTCTCAACCTTAAAGAAAACATTTCTTTCCCTAAAGTTTGTTCACTACTAAAATTCCATCTCAAAATACAAACTAAATACATTTGTAACACAACAGGCCATACCATATTATGTACAGAGGACTTTACTATGGAATCTCTTCTGCATATTATTCTCAGGACCTTAATACACACTTTCCAATCTGCATACCTTCTATTCTTATATATATCAATTTATTTTTATTTTTCTATCTCTTAGTCACTCATTCTTGATAAATAAATGTTTCTACTATTCACAATAGTGTGTCTGTTGTATCTTAAATCTCTGCATATTGCATATAGTGTTTGTTCTATTCAGTCATTTATCACTAAATTGTATATATTGTTTGTTCATATCAGTCCAATATTGTTGCCTTTAGCACTACACTGATAACATATGAGAATAATTTACTTATCACTATAATTGTGCTGAATGTTCTGTGTTGCTGAAACTGAAATCGGTCAGAATTGATCAGTGCTCTATCCTGGTAAACAAATTCAGTAAGTAAGTAAGAAAGAAAGTAAGTAAACAAACAGTAAATAAAAAATGCCTGCCTCGGCTATATATGAAGATTAAACAGTGCTAGACTTTAATTAATTCGAAATTAAGCTTCAAAGTTAAACATGTTACTGCCTAAGAGAACAGCTGGTGGTAACCTAAAAATAATGTTGTATATAATAAAATTAGTAAATATCATTATCTTAGAATGTCACTATATCTAGTTAATCATTTAATTTGTTTTGAAAAGTGTTTCAAGGCTACTTGGTCCAAAGGCAAAGTCTTGGCAATGCCCACCCTCAGACTACCCATGCAGTCATCTAGGTTTAGTTTGAATAGAATACTGAATCACACACAGAGGAAGTGCACTGCTGAGAAGTGTGAAGCACTGGGTCATTAATATATCTCTCTGCTGCATTCTGTTTATCTGCTGATGAAGGTTTAGATCTCTAGCTCCAGTTTTCATTTAGATGTTTGACTTATTGAGATATGGAAAGACAAGGACCACCAAGTCTATAATTGCTCAAATCCTATCTCAGGAGCCTGTAAGACCAAGAGTAGAAGAACAGGGCTTCCAATATCTCCTCGTAATGGGGGTTCTTAAGACTAGAGATACATTTTGTAAGGAACTGCTCAGACTCTTTGAGTTTATTGATATTTTGAATGAGATACAGTTCAGATACATTTTTTCTGTATTTTTTTATCCCCCAGATAACATGAGTTTCTCCTACTCTTTGGTCATTCATTTTCCCCCTCATAGGAGGAAGAGCTTATTCATGGTGAAGCTGTCATCCAAGCAGACATTACAAGGAATTTATTGCTGGTCTAATGCCCAAATCCTCATGTCTTGATATTTTCCAAAGATGTGAGGTCCATGGTGGACATCCAGTGATGCTTTCACACTCCTACTGCATATGCAATAAGTTGGCTACAGAGCTAGTCCACTGCCTGGAATATCACCAAAACATAAACTATTGACAGACTTGAGGTTACACTAGGGAAGGGTGTATACAATTTCCATCTATTGTGCGGCCTTGGAGTTCATATATATAGTTAGCAGGGGGTGTAGGGGGTAGACTGGGCCACACTGAAAATAATTACTTTTGAATGTGGTTAGATTTTTGTCAGTATTTTGTGTTTAAATGTTTTTCAGTTTTAGACATTTTGCAGTGTATATACATAGATATGTATATGTATCTAGGGATTCACTTCAGAAGACTGAAAACCCCACAATCTCGAATCCCATAACAATAACACACAAAATCCTAAAAACTCAAAATCCTGAAAATTCAAAATCCTGAATCCCAAAAGACTGAAAACACACAGGATACAAACACTGACTATATTCCAGAACAAGGACATAGAGAAACAATAGATAAACAAAGCTATTACTTTTCACCAAGTATGAGCAGGGGAGCAAGCCCCCCTGCAACCCCACACCCCCTACTACTTAAATATATCAACTCTGAGACTGCACTTCACTGCACTAGCATGAGTTATGCTGTAGGATAGCAAGTTATAAAGGAACATGGCTAAGGTCACAACAGGCAATCATGAAACACATAATGGTATATTTGCCATTTTTTTCTGTGGGGTGCGATCTTGGAGATGATATATTTAAGTAGCAGGGGGTGTGGGGTTGCAGGGGGACTTGCACCCCTGGTCATACTTGGTGGAAAGTAATATCCTTTGTCTTGTCTATAATCAGTGTTTGTATCCTGTGAGTGTTCAGTCCTTTGGGATTCAGGATTTTGAATTTTCAGAATTTTGAGTTTTCAGGATTTTAGGTGTCAGACTTATGGGATTCAAGATTGTGGGTTTTCAGTCTTCTGAAGTCAATCCGTATCTAGATATCTGTGTGTGTGTGTGTGTGTGTGTGTGTGTGTGTGTGTGTGTGTGTGTGTGTGTGTGTATATACAAATATAAATATGTACACATATATATATATATATATATATATATATATATATATATATATATATATATATATACACACACACACACACACACACACACACACACACACACACACACACACACACACACACACACACACACACACACACACACACACACACACACACACACACACACACACACACACACACACACACACACACACACACACACACACACACACACACACATGGGTCCATGCCAGATACCTGAGTTTACAGAAACTTGAAATTCATATGGACAAGACCATATGATCAAGTTTCTAAAAATTAGAACATCAAAAAAACCCACAAAAATCTACTTTTTATGTCTATGCAGGGGTCAAGCCCCCTGCACCCCCCACATCCCCTGTAAATTATATATACCAACTCAGAGATCACACTAAAGTGAAGAAAAGGGCAAATTTCCCAATCTTCACAGTACTGTGATCTCTATTCAAAAGCTTTGCATTTTCAAAACTTGATCCTAAGGTCTCGACCATATGAACTTCAAGTTTCTGAAAATTTGATCAACTGATATGGATCCATATGTGTGTGTGTGTATATATATATATATATATATATATATATATATATATACACACACACACACACACACACACACATATCTATATATATAATATGTGTGTATATATATATATATATATATATACACACACACCGATACATATATGTGTGTGAATGTCATTGTTTTAGTTAATCCTTCTTCATTTCTACTGTTGCTTTGATGTAAAGTGTCTATAGGTTCATAGATTAGTACGACGCTAACTGCCCTAGCAAGCCATTTTAAGCCTAGCCAGTTATCCCTTGGGAGACTCAAACCCTGCACCTTGTGTTTATAAGGCAAATACCTTAACCACCATTTTTGTGTACTTATAAAGCTATGGATGTGGTGCTAAGATTTGTATCGCAAGTCTTGAGACATTATTGAATATATAACCAAATCCTTTAGTCTGTTAATTGTAATGATGTAAAAATATTCTTATTCACAGCATTTTGTTATGTGAATGTTTAACTACTATTTTGCAAGCAGCAATTCACATTTTTCTCTGTAAATTATGCAAAAGAAAAAATATGCTTGCTTAAAAAAGAATCAAAAGGATCTGTTTTTATAATGCTATTGTCTGATGTTTTGGGAATTAAAGTAAGATTTCCCCTCATCATTATATATTTTAATGCTATGTATTTACTCCCTTTCATATTGTAATTCTGTGATCTTTAAAACAGAAGACTTGTAAATTCCCTGGCAGCAATGACAAAAGTAATTATCTAATTGCACTGATTCGACATGCATATTACATGCTAAGACTGTTTTGGCCCAGAAATTTTCATTTGAAATTACAAATGCAGTAAATCTCTTATTCATTTTTCACAAAGCACTGGGAGTTCATTTATATCTAGCTAGTCATCTATTAATAGAGTTGGCGCATTATACTCTATGGCTGGTCCTTAACTGTGACTGAAAGCATACCCAGAGAAAGGATTTTAGTATGATGAATCTCAATACAGCATGCTACATGGGAACTTGTTCCCTGAATGTTTTACTTATATTAATACATACTTGTTCAGCTGGTCTAGACACTGATAGGATTCTGTTTTGAAAGGAATACAGTGTTAGGCATAGGTAAGCAAGTTCATTCTACATCAGTAATGTTTTTTTTTATTTTCTTATTTACTTTTTTATTTTAATCAGGTAGGTTTAGTGCTCATGGGATATTTTTCAGACATGACCCCAGCCATGGTGTCACATACTATTAGCATGTATATATCTTGAAATTTTATATATAGTTAACATACACTGTTGCAAACTGCAATACTTGTCAGTAGTATATAAAATAGCAATATAAGCATTATATGAAGAATATTCACAGTAGGAAATCAATAACAAAGGATAGTGTCACAGAACAAACCCATTCACTATAAGTATTATAAATCTGCTTAAGCACAGTTGCAATACATTTGCAGAGAGTAATGAGACACTGCAAGTATGATTATTGTATTTACTATGTTTACTGTACCAAACTAATTAGGTCACAGCTGTTTACATAACAGGAGGTACTAACCAAGAATCTGTGAGAATAAATAACCTTTCTGTTTCTTGCATTTAGTCCACATACATCTGTTTTTCCAATCTTTCATCTATTCTAAGCTACCTTCGTACCTATTTGTCCTTTATTTCAGCAGGTTGATATGGGACCTCAAAGCCTCTGCCAATTAGCTGCAGGTGGATAGATTGAGATAAAAGAAGACATTAGGGTATATAGAATGAAAAAGCTACAGTAAGAAAAAGAACACTATGTGGGGTATCAGAGCGTCAAAAGTGGAAGCAAGCAAGAGGAATAAGAACATGATAGCATTAGACTAGAAAAGTGCTGCTAAAGAAAGGAGAAAGAAAAATGAAGGAGGTAGTCAGAGCAGGCTGGAAGAAGGAAAGTTGACAAATGCCAACGGGAAAGGAGAGTCTAATGTATGTCTGACATGGGGATCTGAACAGGATGAGGGAAGCAAGGAAGAGAAGATGGGGAATGAGTGGCAGAGCAATGGACTGGGGCTAGGGATACAGGAAGGCCTGCTGTCAGATCAGGTAGCTTACAACATGTGAGCACAGATGTGAACAGACACATCCTGAGAAGAGCAGCAGTCAAGAAAAGAAAAATATCAGGCAGGAGAGACTGACAAGAAGGACTGCAGCACAAGGGCAAGTGAGAATGGATAGTAATTATCAAAAGGTTAAGTAGGTCAGAGTGCAATAAATGAGTGTCACTGGAAACATTACCATATCTGAAGGTAAGACAGGACAATACAGAAATAAGAAAGATTGTCACGAATGACAAAGGTCAAGTTTAAGTTTATTTCAATGCTTATTTCCTAAACCTTTTACATCAACCCAAGCAGTGTAAAATGATAAATAGCATCTGGATTATAATGACTATAAATCTTTTTCAATGCAAAATAAACATGTTCATAACTATAGTCCAAAAAATGTATAGCCAATGGAGATGAACATAGATATATACTGAAAGAGAAACTACTTACAAACAAAGTAGCTGCGGAAAGCGAGCCAGACAGTATCCTTGCTTCTTATGTTCACTAAAAACGAAGGTTCTCCGCTTATCTTCAGTTCGATAGGTTTAAAAAAAAAATTAAGCAAATCCAACTGTTATTACATGTGGTTGATTTAAAACATAAAATGTTGCATGCTTTTTGTTTTTTATATCCAAAAACTTCTTCAGACAAACTGATCTCTCCGCCTCTTCCTTCTATATATAACATCTGACTACATCACTTGATTCTAGCAATTAATAAAATCAACTTAATTTCCACTACAACAAAAATGGGTATGACATTCATTAATAAATATTATGCATTTTAAAATACTACTAGCGTATATTAGTTTTATATTTTATAATCTACTCATATTCCAATGTCTATAAATGTCTAAAATACAAGAATATCAAACCAGACTAAGCACAATTAATTCTCTGCATTATTTCTTAAAGGGAGTGTGTTCCGTAAATTGTTATATGTTAACATTTACTAAGCGCATTACTTTTGCAGTCTTACCTGTCTTGTAAGATTATATACCCACTCTTCCTATCGCTTATAAAACGAGTGTATTTAACTTCCTACTCAAGCAACAGTGTGTAAATGTATGTAATTAATACAACTGCATTATAAAAAACTCATTGGCTTATGCTAAAACGCATATTTATTAATGAATGTTATACCCATGGCCAAACATTATCAGGCCAAGCTTGAGGTTCTAGCTGTAGACATTGAAAAAATTGATCAAGACATTAAAAACAGTTCAGATTTTGAACATTATAAATTTGACTATAACAGAACATTTGAAAGCATTAATCAATTAATGGAAAAACTAAAATCTACAAAAATGAAAAAAATGCAGCATGATAAAACAACATACAGAAACAGGACAGCGTATCCTAAACCTAAACCCCCACCATCGCAGGTATGGAAACAAAAAGAAAGACCTACAAGAGAAGGCAAAAACAATGAGATTCGGGAAAATTACTCAAAGATGAGAGATGGAACAAATGATACCAGGGCAAATGACAATTACGAAACCAGAAGGAGTGAAAGAATTATACAAAAGAATAAATATAATAGAGCGGATAATTAAAGTAACCTTAATTTGGATAATTTTGAAAATTTTCATCACCAAACCCAGAATCACAACCCTTCGAGAGGGAAACTACAACGTCCCAACAACAACAGGAGGAGAAGGAAGTAGATGACATGTATAACAATGATACAAGGTACTGTAAATTATTGACTAATGCAGAAAAAGACTTTACAGTTTATAACTACACAGAGACTGAAATCAAACTGAAGATAAGAAGAGAACCTTCATTTTTAGTGAACATAAGAAGAGAGGATACTGTCTGGCTCGCTTTCCGCAGCTACTTTGTTTGTGTAGTTGGAAAAACTTTTTCTTGGAGAGAAACTACTTAACTTTATAATACACTAATCCGACCTATGACACAAGACACTACACTCTCTTATAATACTGTACCCTGTATTGTTTCATGCAATAATGACTGCAAAGTATGAAATAATTTGCAAGAAGCAATTATCTGTAAACTTAAAAACGTTGTTACCTAAAACAGCTACAATGTTAAAAACTGTAGCAGATAATACAACACCGATGCACTAAATAATAACAATAATAAAACAGTAACTATTACTACATCACCAACAATAAAACAACAAACAATGTCACAAATTTATAAACTAAAAGCAAACAAATTTAAATATTCCAGAATAGCTAAACAATACATTTTGGTGGTCAAAACAAAAACACAGTCTACAAGGACTTTTCAGAGCATTAAACTGGCCACTGCTAGTGGTCATGCTCACCATGTCAGTAATTTATTGTAGGCAATCCAAATGCAGTAAAAAACAACACAATCTCAAAGTTTAAACTGTAGAAATCACAGCCTCAAAATGCAATAATCACAATACAAGAAAGTAAATTGATAAATGAACCTCTGCAGTTTTTCAGTGCCATGTGAGAAATGACCTGAGCTCATATTCCAACAATGTACTTCCACATAAAGCAAGAGTACAGGCCGCAGACTTCCATTACTCACAGTCTTTCAGCCATCCTTCCTTCCTCCTCTGAACAAGCAATGAAGTACAATGGGCCATGCATTTAAGTCAATAGTCCATTAGGGAGAAAAGTTGTATCAAATCCAAATGAGAACCATCACAATGTAGCAAGGTATACATTCTAGTAGATGCCCACTGCCAAACTGCATTAGTGCAAAAGATTTATACATTTCAAAGTATATGTCATCTACAAAATAAGTGCAAGAGAAGGCATGACAAAATCATGGAGAGATTTGGGGTGCACAGCTGCTTTTTCAGAATTTCAAATGTGCATGGAGTTAAATTGCAGTTCCTTCTGGTGTGAAAAATAAACTGTGATTAAAAAATGTATTTCTGCTATAATGAGAATTATAACTCTGTGTGGCCTTCCATGCTATTAATAGCCTAATATTCTCTGAACTCCTCCACTTAAATAGAAACTAAACCAAACATCCATTCCAGAGTTATAAACCTATATTACTCCATCAGCAAGATTAACGTATCTTCCATTTCTGGAATAGGTTGCTTTACCTGTCAAGTAGAATACATTTCTATTAACCTTGAAAGACTGGATGATTGAAAGGGTGATCACACATTTTCACCATGATATGCAGAGAAAGCCTGCTGATTGGAGGATACTGATTGTCTCTAATCACTATTGGGTGGTGTGGCTGAGCCTCTTGATTGTCTCCTTTGGCCATACATTTGGCACGAGCTTAAGAAACTATAATCACAGTTATGGTTCTCAGAATGTCAACAAGCACCCGTCAGAGATGACTTGGCTGAGAAAGTCCATGAATGAGCAAGAATTCAAATTAGTTTGTGATCTGAACATGACCTGGTAAACAAAGAGCATCTATCCCACTGATGGATTTCACCTCTCTTTATTTATTTTTATTTATTTTATTTTATTTTTATTTTTATTTTACATGTGTTGACCGGGCTAGTCTAGCTGGATATATATCCATTTTCAGTAGAGGCCCGGTGAGAAAAGCTCCATGTGCAAAACAATATGAATAATACAATAGACAACATATGATAGACCAAAAATAGAATAGAACAATATATAATAAAAAAACATTTAAGTATGGTCATGAAAAAGTCTACAGAATAATAGAAAAAAAACACATTTAAAATATGGTCATGAAAAAGCTTACAGAAGAATATATGCAATGTATACGACGGTAAAGCAGTTAAACAAAGATGATAATAAAGAAGTAAATATGAAGAATTCAGTCACAGGATTCATAGTAAGCAGCTTTAGAAGGGAAGGGTAGATGATGCAGGTGGTTGTAGTGAGAAGAAGCAGCAGTTAGTCAGGGATAATACAGGAACATAACCAATGTTTCTTGAGATGAAGCTTGAGCTTCTTTTTGAAAAGTTTATGAGAGCAGAGAGTTGTAAGTTCAGTGGGTAGAAGATTCCATAGCTTACCAATGGTGTTACAGAAGAGGGAGTCACCTGCTACATTGTTAGCTCTGCAGGTGTTAAACAGTAGTTTATTAGCAGAGCGTAAGTTTTTAGGATTATGGTAGAGAGTAAGTAGGCTTGAGAGTATAGGAGTATTAGAGGGTTGATACATTCTTTTACGGGCAATAGTAAGCTGTGAAAAATGAAGATGCTGCAGAAATTCTAACCAATCGAGTTGTATAAGATTTAGACAGTGGTGAGTTCGGAAAGGAGAGGCAGCAGCAAATCTGGCAATATTATTATAGGATACAGTCAGCTTGTGTATGTTGGTTTTAGAAAGGTTTGTATAGATGGGTGAGGCATAGAGTAGAGTAGAAATGAGATGTGTTCTGGCTATAGCAGTCCTGGCTGTTGGAGTAAGAAAGGGTTTGATTCTATAGAGGGATCCAAGTTTCTTGTTGACTGTTTTTATTGTACTATTAATATGTGTGTCAAAGTTGAGGTTATTGTCAATAGTTATTCCTAGGAGCTTGGTAGTTGGGTCTGGAGAGATAATAGTGCCATTGTTAGATGTAAGTGTAAATTCTATGGGGGTGGACTTACGTGTTGGGGAGAAGAGTAGCAGTTTTGTTTTCTTAGGATTTAGGAGGAGACAGCGGTTTGTAAACCATTGTTCCACAGTGTTAAATGCATTCTGGGTTATGGTTTGCAGTTCAATTTGAGAGGTAGCTGAGCAGATAATAGTGGAGTCATCTGCGTACTGAATGCAGGTAGAATGAGGAATAGCTGAGTGAAGATCATTAATATAGATGGAAAATAGGAGCGGCCCTAAGATGGAGCCCTGAGGGACACCAAGGGAGATAGGGAGGAGATTAGAAAGATTATTGTGCCAGAGAACTGCTTGTTTTCTGTTATTAAGGTAAGATTTGAACCAGTTGATGGTTAATGGGTCAAGGGACAGAGATTGCATGATATGCAAGAGCAGCTGGTGATGAACCATGTCAAAGGCTTTGGATAAATCAATGAATACTGCAGAGGAATGAAAGCCATTGTTACGATTATTGTTAATACAGTCTGTAAAAGATAGCAGGGCAGTGGTGGTACTATGGTAAGGTCTGAAGCCATGTTTACAGTTAGCCAGTAGCTTATTTTGGAGAAGGTGGTTTAGAAGTTGTTTCTGAATACATTTTTCCATAATTTTTGCCAGGGGAGATAGCAAGGCTATGGGACGAAAATTAGAGAAATCATTTGAGTTCCCACCTTTTGTGTAGAGGAATAATATAAGAAATTTTCCAGATGGTCGGGACATGTCCTTCACTAATGGTTCTGTTGATAAGAATGGATATAGGGTAGGCTATAGATTTGGCTCCTATTTGAAGGTATTCTGCTGGGAGTTGGTCTGCTGAGGGGGTGGAAGGTTTAAGTTTTATTAGAAGAGAGCAAATAGTAGACGTAGACACTGGTTGCAATAGAAAGGAAGGAGGAGGATTTACAGAAGAATTAGGCAGGTTTGCGGTGTCTGGTGTAAGATGGCTAGCAAGAGATTGGATGGCATTGGTAAAGAAGGAGTTAAAGGAGTTGGCAGTGTGAATGGGATTATCTGGGTTGGAGCCTAGAGGGTTGGGGGTGACTGATTGTCCTGGATGAAGAAGTTTGTTAATGCTGTTCCAGAACATTTGAGGCTTATTAAGATGGGTTTGCTGTATTTGGAGGTAAAAGTTCTTTTTATCTAGCACTATGGCTTTTTTTGTATCATTTCTTAGTTGTCTGAAAATTAAGTGATCTAATGGGTTTTTGGTAGAACGCCATTTCACCCAGGCTTTGTTTCTCAGACGGATTTTATGCCTTGAAGTGTTTGAGAGCCAAGGTGCAGGTTTAGCTTTACATCTAATAGTACGTAGTGGGGCATGGTGGTTCAGGATGGATAAGAATGTGGAATTAAAATATGCAACAGCTTCATCAAGTGGAAGATATTTCAGTGGTGACCAATTACATTGTTTAAGTTCTGTAAGGAATAGACCGTGGTTAAATTGTTTTTTGGAGCGAACAGTTCTGGCAATGTTGGGATGAGTAAGGTTGGTTTTAGATCTAATAAAATAGGTTAGGGAGTGGTCATTTAGATCATCTGGGAGGGTCCCTACTTTGTAGGTATGTAGAGGATTATTAGTAAGTATCCAGTTCAGGATAGTTTCTTTGTTGTTGGGTTTGTGAGTTCTGGTAGAGGAGTTAATAGTTTGAGTAAAGCCATGTAGGTTAATGTGGGTAGAAGGGTGTGAACTATTACAGGACTGCCAATCAATATTGAGGTCACCTAAAATTATAGTTTCCTGAAGGAGGTTGATAGTAAGCCAGTTCAGGATATTTTCAAGGGTATTAATATTGTTTCCTGGTGGTAGGTATAGGCAGATGACATTTATAGCTTTATTAGGGTTGACTTGAAGTTTAGTGATAAGTAATTCAGCTTTGTTGTCTAAGCATGGGTTAAGGTCAATGGTGCTAATTTGGAGTTTGGTTTTGTAGAGGATTGCAACCCCTCCTCCCTTTTTGGTAGTACAGTCATTTCTAATGATATTATAACCAGGAGGGGTAACTTCATTATCTTTGATTGTGGGTTTAAGCCAAGTTTCAGATAGGCATAGGATATCAAATTGGTGGACATCTAGTAGGGCATGGAGGTGTGGAATTTTATTATTAATGCTGCGTATATTAAGATGTGCTATGAGGAGAGAGTTTGCTGGCTTGGAAGGGGTTATGGAGCTACTATTAATTAGAGTATTTTTATCAGTGGTAGAGGTATGATTAGGACCAGGGTTTGGGTGAATGTCTCCATCTAGTAGGGAGTGAAGGAATGTAAAGTATTTATGGTAAAGTAGTTTGTAAGAATGGATAAGTATTTTTTTGTTATTGGTATTATTATATGTAATGGGTGCTAGTCTGTGAAATTTGGGAAGTATGTAGATGGGTGTAGATGTAATATTTAAAGAGATTGGAGTAATGGTAAGTGGTAATGTGGAAGTATATTTTGTGGGAAAGGGGGTAGAGGAGTAAAGTGGTTGTTCGTAAGAGGTTAAGAGATAGATAGTAAAGAGAGAAGGAAGTAGTGTGAGAATGAGAAGTAGTTGAGTTAGGAGGTGGGTGGGAGATGTTGGCATTGTGGAGTGAAATAGTTGATAGTTGAATGTGTGGTGTGATAGGTAACTTGGTGTAGTGGTGAATGTAGTGTGGGAAGTGAAAAACAGAGTTAATTGGGGGTGGGTGTGACTAATACTAATGTGTTAAGGGAGGTGTGATGTGATAATGATGTGAGCAATGGTATTGGTGCAGTATTAAAGGGGGTGTGGTGTAGGAGGAATAAGTGTAGGGGCCCTGGGGGTGGGTGGAAATTGGGGGCAGGGTAGGGGAGCGGAGTGAGCCCGCAGGGCAAACGGAGTGGGAGGAGACAAGAAGTCCTGAATCCAAGAGGACAATCAGTGAGAAAAGAGAGGCAACAGGTGAGTGTATAGGTGGAAAGTGTAACAGGGAGGTGAGAGGCTTAACAGTGGGAGATGTAGGATGCTTAGAGGGGTGGATAGAGATATTAGACCCTTAGGGCACGGTAAAACTATTAAGACACAGGGTTTAACTAGAGCTAGGAATCTAGTAATGGTGGGCTAGTACGAGAAGAGCTATAGTTAAGAACAGAAGGTGTAGCTAGTAAGATATAAAGGGAGAGAGTAAGGATATAAGTTAGACATCAAGTAAAGAGGCGCCACCTAGTGGGCAGTCACCAGAATTATGGAGTATGCCACAGCTGAGGTATTTCCAGGCTGAAGGGGAATGAGGAGATAGAGGAGAGGAAACAGTATAGATTTGGGCAAGCAGGATAAAAAAATGGAAAATAGAGTGTGAGATAGGCTAGAAGTGGGGATATGACAGACTGCTATGAGGGGGGGTGGCTGCTGCCGTACCAAACTCGGGAGACTCACCTAACCTGGCAGAGTAGTTATGTATTAATGAATGACAGCCTTGATGAAATTCAAGAGACAACAGTATAGCAGGAAAAGTATGCCATTAAACTGAACTGGAAGCTGTTAGGGAGCAGCCTAACAATCGACAAAGAAGAACATGTAGTAGAATGACATGGTTATCACATAAATAAATAAATAAATAAATAAATAAATAAATAAATAAATAAATAAAAGACAGCGACAGGCAGAAAGGCAGGGAAATAATCAGGAAAGACAAAACATATAGTTGGCTGCAATAGATATAAAAATGACTAACGCAGGATATAACTGAGGTACATGAATCTCAGAGCGTATTCCACCATCACAGTTACTGCACAGAGGCCTGTGCTCAAGTCTGTGAGAGGCACATCTAAAACAATAGTATTTCAGCTGTCTGTTCTTATTACAGATATGAAGATAAAAGGCTATGTAGCTGGATGCACCCAGCGGTGCAGACAATCTATTCCTTTGTCTCATCTCACTCTTCAAAGACTTCCTTACTACAACTCTTCTCCACATGTATAGCTGCTGTTTAATTCAAAACATATTGCCAGACACGTGGAAAACTGCTCTTGTCAAACCCCTTCCAAACAGCCTCAACCAGAGAATGCTTCCCACTTCCACCCTCCCTGCAGTTGATAAATACTTAAAAAAACTAATCTACGCCCAGTGTTCTACTTACATCCAAAAGTACCATCTCCTCACACTTAAACAGCATAGATTCTAGGATGGATAGAGCACAACGACAGCACTACGGTCACTTACAGATGAGATCCTTCTCAACATGAATAAAGGAAACCTTTCAGATGAAATCTTCATTGACCTTATCAATGCTTTTGATGTTATTGATTCCCTCCACCTGCTTCACTCCCTCCAAGAAATCAGAGTTAGCTCCAACACTGGCACCTTATTCCAGGATTTCCTAATAATTAGGTATTTCACAGTCAAAACTCCTACCAAAGGAGTGCCCCAGGACTCTGTACTAATCTCACTGTTGTTTCCGATGTCCCAGATTCCATACTCACCTCACTGTTGTTTTAAATCTTTCTTAGCAAACTACGCCATGGCTTCCCTAACCTTCCCATCAGTCTTTATGATGATGACATGGTTATTCTTCTACCCAATTTCTCACATTCAGCTATTCACAATTGCAATCTGACCTCAGCTTCCTTAATTCTTGGATAAACTCTCATAAGCTACTTCTAAACCCCTCAAAAAAAAAACTCTTCCCTAAACATCGACAGAGTGAGAAATAACATCCAATGTGTAGAAAATCCAAGCAATCCAGTCTTCTGAAACAGATAAATCAGTTTATTGCACAGATGAACCACGATAAGCGCTTTCACTAACTAGTAGCTTCTTCAGATCACAAACAGGAAGCACTATAGCCATGTGCTTTAAATATCTGCATGTTAATTAATCAACCAACTTTTAAAGCAGAAGCGCCATAAAACAAAACTTAAAAACTAAATATATAAACATAATATCACTGACATCTAAAGTAGA